>NC_053394.1:201490077-201609521 GCF_905171765.1 Bufo bufo | reverse complement strand
TTGGCTGTGATATACCCCTGCTCTACCTAGTGGACAGGGAAATGCATTTCACTAATTCGTCTGTTACATTGTTGGGTGACATTCACCAATTTTTGGCTGTGCTATACTCCTGCTCTACCTAGTGGACAGGAAAATACATTTCACAAATTTGTCTGTTACATTGTTGGGTGACATATCCCAAATTTTTGCCTGTGATATACTTCTGCAATACCTAGTGAACAGGAAAATACATTTCACTAATTTGTCTGTTACATTTTTGGGTGGCATTCCCAATTTTTTAGCTGTGATATACCCCTTCTCTACATTGTGGACAGGGAAATACATTTCACTAATGTGTTAAATTGTCAGGTGAAATTCACAATTTTTTGGCTGTGATATACCCCTGCTCTACATAGCGGACAGGAAAATACATTTCACAAATTTGTCTGATACATTGTTGGGTGACATATCCCAAATGTTTGCATTTGTTATACTTCTGTAATACCTAGTGGACAGGAAAATACATTTCACTAATTTGTCTGTTACATTTTTGGGTGGCATTCCCAATTTTTTGGCTGTGATATACCCCTGCTCTACATTGTGGACAGGTAAATACATTTTAGTAATTCATCTGTTATATTGTCGGGTGGAATTCACCATTTTTTGGCTGTGATATACCCCTGCTCTACCTAGTGGACAGGTAAATACTCTTTAGTAATTCATCTGTTACATTGTCGGGTGGAATTCACCAATTTTTGGCTGTGATATACCCCTGCTCTACCTAGTGGACAGGTAAATACATTTTAGTAATTCATCTTTTACATTGTCGGGTGAAATTCACCAATTTTTGGCTGTGATATATCCCTGCTTTACATTGTGGACAGGGAAATACATTTCACTAATGTGTTAAATTGTTAGGTGAAATTCAAATTTTTTTGGCTGTGATATACCCCTGCTCCACCTAGTAGAAAGGGAAATGCATTTCACTAATTCGTCTGTTACATTGTTGTGTGACATTCACCAATTTTTGGCTGTGATGTACCCCTGCTCTACCTAGTGGACAGGAAAATACATTTCACTAATTTGTCTGATACATTGTTGGGTGACATATCCCAAATTTTTGCCTGTGATATACTTCTGCAATACCTAGTGGACAGGAAAATACATTTCAATAATTCATCTGTTACATTTTTGGGTGGCATTCCCAATTTTTGGGCTGTGATATACGCCTGCTCTACATTGTGGACAGGGAAATACATTTCACTAATGTGTTAAATTGTCAGGTGAAATTCACAATTTTTGGGCTGTGATATACCCCTGCTCTACATAGCGGACAGGAAAATACATTTAACTAATTTGTCTGATACATTGTTGGGTGACATATCCCGAATGTTTGCCTGTGATATACTTCTGCAATACCTAGTGGACAGGAAAATACATTTCACAAATTCGTCTGTTACATTTTTGGGTGGCATTCCCAACTTTTTGGTTGTGATATACGCCTGCTCTACATTGTGGACAGGGAAATACATTTCACTAATGTGTTAAAATGTCTGGTGAAATTCACAATTTTTGGTCTGTGATATATACCTGCTCTACCTAGCGGACAAGAAAATACATTTCACTAATTTGTCTGATACATTGTTGGGTGACATATCCCAAATGTTTGCCTGTGTTATAATTCTGCAATACCTAGTGGACAGGAAAATACATTTCACTAATTTGTCTGTACATTTTTGGGTGGCATTCCCAATTTTTTGGCTGTGATATACCCCTGCTCTACCTAGTGGACAGGTAAATACTCTTTTGTAATTCATCTGTCACATTGTCGGGTGGAATTCACCAATTTTTGGCTGTGATATACCCCTGCTCTACCCAGTGGACAGGTAAATACATTTTAGTAATTTATTTTTTACATTGTCGGGTGAAATTCACCAATTTTTGGCTGTGATATACTCCTGCTCTACCTAGTGGACAGAAAAATACATTTCACTAATTTGTCTGTTTTATTGTCAGGTGAAATTCACCAATTTTTGGCTGTGATATAAACCTGCTCTACCTAGTGGACAGGGAAATACATTTCACTAATTTGTCTGTTACATTGTTGGGAGACATTCACCAATTTTTGGCTATGATACATCCCTGCTCTACCTAGTGGACAAGAAAATACATTTCACTTATTTGTCTGTTACATTGTCGAATAAAATTCACCAATATTTGGGTGTGATATACCACTGCTCTACATTGTGGAAAGGGAAATACATTTCACTAATGTGTTAAATTGTCAGGTGAAAATCCAAATTTTTTGGCTGTGATATACCCCTGCTCTACCTAGTGGACAGGGAAATGCATTTCACTAATTCGTCTGTTACATTGTTGGGTGACATTCACCAATTTTTGGCTGTGCTATACTCCTGCTCTACCTAGTGGACAGGAAAATACATTTCACAAATTTGTCTGTTACATTGTTGGGTGACATATCCCAAATTTTTGCCTGTGATATACTTCTGCAATACCTAGTGAACAGAAAAATACATTTCACTAATTTGTCTGTTACATTGTCAGGTGAAATTCACCAATTTTTGGCTGTGATATACCCCTGCTCTACCTAGTGGACAGGTAAATACTCTTTAGTAATTCATCTGTTACATTGTCGGGTGGAATTCACCAATTTTTGGCTGTGATATACCCCTGCTCTACCTAGTGGACAGGTAAATACATTTTAGTAATTCATCTTTTACATTGTTGGGTGAAATTCACCAATTTTTGGCTGTGATATATCCCTGCTTTACATTGTGGACAGGGAAATACATTTCACTAATGTGTTAAATTGTTAGGTGAAATTCAAATTTTTTTGGCTGTGATATACCCCTGCTCCACCTAGTAGAAAGGGAAATGCATTTCACTAATTCGTCTGTTACATTGTTGTGTGACATTCACCAATTTGTGGCTGTGATGTACCCCTGCTCTACCTAGTGGACAGGAAAATACATTTCACTAATTTGTCTGATACATTGTTGGGTGACATATCCCAAATTTTTGCCTGTGATATACTTCTGCAATACCTAGTGGACAGGAAAATACATTTCAATAATTCATCTGTTACATTTTTGGGTGGCATTCCCAATTTTTGGGCTGTGATATACGCCTGCTCTACATTGTGGACAGGGAAATACATTTCACTAATGTGTTAAATTGTCAGGTAAAATTCACAATTTTTTTGGCTGTGATATACCCCTGCTCTACATAGCGAACAGGAAAATACATTTAACTAATTTGTCTGATACATTGTTGGGTGACATATCCCGAATGTTTGCCTGTGATATACTTCTGCAATACCTAGTGGACAGGAAAATACATTTCACAAATTCGTCTGTTACATTTTTGGGTGGCATTCCCAACTTTTTGGTTGTGATATACGCCTGCTCTACATTGTGGACAGGGAAATACATTTCACTAATGTGTTAAAATGTCTGGTGAAATTCACAATTTTTGGTCTGTGATATATACCTGCTCTACCTAGCGGACAAGAAAATACATTTCACTAATTTGTCTGATACATTGTTGGGTGACATATCCCAAATGTTTGCCTGTGTTATAATTCTGCAATACCTAGTGGACAGGAAAATACATTTCACTAATTTGTCTGTACATTTTTGGGTGGCATTCCCAATTTTTTGGCTGTGATATACCCCTGCTCTACCTAGTGGACAGGTAAATACTCTTTTGTAATTCATCTGTCACATTGTCGGGTGGAATTCACCAATTTTTGGCTGTGATATACCCCTGCTCTACCCAGTGGACAGGTAAATACATTTTAGTAATTTATTTTTTACATTGTCGGGTGAAATTCACCAATTTTTGGCTGTGATATACTCCTGCTCTACCTAGTGGACAGAAAAATACATTTCACTAATTTGTCTGTTTTATTGTCAGGTGAAATTCACCAATTTTTGGCTGTGATATAAACCTGCTCTACCTAGTGGACAGGGAAATACATTTCACTAATTTGTCTGTTACATTGTTGGGAGACATTCACCAATTTTTGGCTATGATACATCCCTGCTCTACCTAGTGGACAAGAAAATACATTTCACTTATTTGTCTGTTACATTGTCGAATAAAATTCACCAATATTTGGGTGTGATATACCACTGCTCTACATTGTGGAAAGGGAAATACATTTCACTAATGTGTTAAATTGTCAGGTGAAAATCCAAATTTTTTGGCTGTGATATACCCCTGCTCTACCTAGTGGACAGGGAAATGCATTTCACTAATTCGTCTGTTACATTGTTGGGTGACATTCACCAATTTTTGGCTGTGCTATACTCCTGCTCTACCTAGTGGACAGGAAAATACATTTCACAAATTTGTCTGTTACATTGTTGGGTGACATATCCCAAATTTTTGCCTGTGATATACTTCTGCAATACCTAGTGAACAGAAAAATACATTTCACTAATTTGTCTGTTACATTGTCAGGTGAAATTCACCAATTTTT
Organism: Bufo bufo; assembly: GCF_905171765.1. Lineage (NCBI taxonomy): Eukaryota > Metazoa > Chordata > Amphibia > Anura > Bufonidae > Bufo > Bufo bufo. The sequence goes on along the minus strand of NC_053394.1, from coordinate 201,605,038 downwards.
GGCTGTGATATACCCCTGCTCTACCTAGTGGACAGGTAAATACTCTTTTGTAATTCATCTGTTACATTGTCGGGTGGAATTCACCAATTTTTGGCTGTGATATACCCCTGCTCTACCTAGTGGACAGGTAAATACATTTTAGTAATTCATCTTTTACATTGTTGGGTGAAATTCACCAATTTTTGGCTGTGATATATCCCTGCTTTACATTGTGGACAGGGAAATACATTTCACTAATGTGTTAAATTGTTAGGTGAAATTCAAATTTTTTTGGCTGTGATATACCCCTGCTCCACCTAGTAGAAAGGGAAATGCATTTCACTAATTCGTCTGTTACATTGTTGTGTGACATTCACCAATTTTTGGCTGTGATGTACCCCTGCTCTACCTAGTGGACAGGAAAATACATTTCACTAATTTGTCTGATACATTGTTGGGTGACATATCCCAAATTTTTGCCTGTGATATACTTCTGCAATACCTAGTGGACAGGAAAATACATTTCAATAATTCATCTGTTACATTTTTGGGTGGCATTCCCAATTTTTGGGCTGTGATATACCCCTGCTCTACATTGTGGACAGGGAAATACATTTCACTAATGTGTTAAATTGTCAGGTGAAATTCACAATTTTTTGGCTGTGATATACCCCTGCTCTACATAGCGGACAGGAAAATACATTTAACTAATTTGTCTGATACATTGTTGGGTGACATATCCCGAATGTTTGCCTGTGATATACTTCTGCAATACCTAGTGGACAGGAAAATACATTTCACTAATTCGTCTGTTACATTTTTGGGTGGCATTCCCAATTTTTTGGTTGTGATATACCCCTGCTCTACATTGTGGACAGGGAAATACATTTCACTAATGTGTTAAAATGTCAGGTGAAATTCACAATTTTTGGTCTGTGATATATACCTGCTCTACCTAGCGGACAAGAAAATACATTTCACTAATTTGTCTGATACATTGTTGGGTGACATATCCCAAATGTTTGCCTGTGTTATAATTCTGCAATACCTAGTGGACAGGAAAATACATTTCACTAATTTGTCTGTACATTTTTGGGTGGCATTCCCAATTTTTTGGCTGTGATATACCCCTGCTCTACCTAGTGGACAGGTAAATACTCTTTTGTAATTCATCTGTTACATTGTCGGGTGGAATTCACCAATTTTTGGCTGTGATATACCCCTGCTCTACCCAGTGGACAGGTAAATACATTTTAGTAATTTATTTTTTACATTGTCGGGTGAAATTCACCAATTTTTGGCTGTGATATACTCCTGTTCTACCTAGTGGACAGAAAAATACATTTCACTAATTTGTCTGTTATATTGTCAGGTGTAATTCACCAATTTTTGGCTGTGATATAAACCTGCTCTACCTAGTGGACAGGGAAATACATTTCACTAATTTGTCTGTTACATTGTTGGGTGACATTCACCAATTTTTGGCTATGATACATCCCTGCTCTACCTAGTGGACAAGAAAATACATTTCACTTATTTGTCTGTTACATTGTCGAATAAAATTCACCAATATTTGGGTGTGATATACCACTGCTCTACATTGTGGACAGGGAAATACATTTCACTAATGTGTTAAATTGTCAGGTGAAAATCCAAATTTTTTGGCTGTGATATACCCCTGCTCTACCTAGTGGACAGGGAAATGCATTTCACTAATTCGTCTGTTACATTGTTGGGTGACATTCACCAATTTTTGGCTGTGCTATACTCCTGCTCTACCTAGTGGACAGGAAAATACATTTCACAAATTTGTCTGTTACATTGTTGGGTGACATATCCCAAATTTTTGCCTGTGATATACTTCTGCAATACCTAGTGAACAGGAAAATACATTTCACTAATTTGTCTGTTACATTTTTGGGTGGCATTCCCAATTTTTTGGCTGTGATAAACCCCTGCTCTATATTGTGGACAGGGAAATACATTTCACTAATGTGTTAAATTGTCAGGTGAAATTCACAAATTTTTGGCTTTGATATACCCCTGCTCTACCTAGCGGACAGGAAAATACATTTCACAAATTTGTCTGATACATTGTTGGGTGACATATCCCAAATGTTTGCCTGTGTTATACTTCTGTAATACCTAGTGGACAGGAAAATACATTTCACTAATTTGTCTGTTACATTTTTGGGTGGCATTCCCAATTTTTTGGCTGTGATATACCCCTGCTCTATCTAGTGGACAGGTAAATACATTTTAGTAATTCATCTGTTATATTGTCGGGTGAAATTCACCATTTTTTGGCTGTGATATACCCCTGCTCTACCTAGTGGACAGGTAAATACTCTTTAGTAATTTATCTGTTACATTGTCGGGTGGAATTCACCAATTTTTGGCTGTGATATACCCCTGCTCTACCTAGTGGACAGGTAAATACATTTTAGTAATTCATCTTTTACATTGTCGGGTGAAATTCACCAATTTTTGGCTGTGATATATCCCTGCTTTACATTGTGGACAGGGAAATACATTTCACTAATGTGTTAAATTGTTAGGTGAAATTCAAATTTTTTTGGCTGTGATATACCCCTGCTCCACCTAGTAGAAAGGGAAATGCATTTCACTAATTCGTCTGTTACATTGTTGTGTGACATTCACCAATTTTTGGCTGTGATGTACCCCTGCTCTACCTAGTGGACAGGAAAATACATTTCACTAATTTGTCTGATACATTTTTGTTTGACATATCCCAAATTTTTGCCTGTGATATACTTCTGCAATACCTAGTGGACAGGAAAATACATTTCACTAATTTGTCTGTACATTTTTGGGTGGCATTCCCAATTTTTTGGCTGTGATATACCCCTGCTCTACCTAGTGGACAGGTAAATACTCTTTTGTAATTCATCTGTCACATTGTCGGGTGGAATTCACCAATTTTTGGCTGTGATATACCCCTGCTCTACCCAGTGGACAGGTAAATACATTTTAGTAATTTATTTTTTACATTGTCGGGTGAAATTCACCAATTTTTGGCTGTGATATACTCCTGCTCTACCTAGTGGACAGAAAAATACATTTCACTAATTTGTCTGTTATATTGTCAGGTGAAATTCACCAATTTTTGGCTGTGATATAAACCTGCTCTACCTAGTGGACAGGGAAATACATTTCACTAATTTGTCTGTTACATTGTTGGGAGACATTCACCAATTTTTGGCTATGATACATCCCTGCTCTACCTAGTGGACAAGAAAATACATTTCACTTATTTGTCTGTTACATTGTCGAATAAAATTCACCAATATTTGGGTGTGATATACCACTGCTCTACATTGTGGACAGGGAAATACATTTCACTAATGTGTTAAATTGTCAGGTGAAAATCCAAATTTTTTGGCTGTGATATACCCCTGCTCTACCTAGTGGACAGGGAAATGCATTTCACTAATTCGTCTGTTACATTGTTGGGTGACATTCACCAATTTTTGGCTGTGCTATACTCCTGCTCTACCTAGTGGACAGGAAAATACATTTCACAAATTTGTCTGTTACATTGTTGGGTGACATATCCCAAATTTTTGCCTGTGATATACTTCTGCAATACCTAGTGAACAGGAAAATACATTTCACTAATTTGTCTGTTACATTTTTGGGTGGCATTCCCAATTTTTTGGCTGTGATAAACCCCTGCTCTATATTGTGGACAGGGAAATACATTTCACTAATGTGTTAAATTGTCAGGTGAAATTCACAAATTTTTGGCTGTGATATACCCCTGCTCTACCTAGCGGACAGGAAAATACATTTCACAAATTTGTCTGATACATTGTTGGGTGACATATCCCAAATGTTTGCATTTGTTATACTTCTGTAATACCTAGTGGACAGGAAAATACATTTCACTAATTTGTCTGTTACATTTTTGGGTGGCATTCCCAATTTTTTGGCTGTGATATACCCCTGCTCTATCTAGTGGACAGGTAAATACATTTTAGTAATTCATCTGTTATATTGTCGGGTGGAATTCACCATTTTTTGGCTGTGATATACCCCTGCTCTACCTAGTGGACAGGTAAATACTCTTTAGTAATTCATCTGTTACATTGTCGGGTGGAATTCACCAATTTTTGGCTGTGATATACCCCTGCTCTACCTAGTGGACAGGTAAATACATTTTAGTAATTCATCTTTTACATTGTCGGGTGAAATTCACCAATTTTTGGCTGTGATATATCCCTGCTTTACATTGTGGACAGGGAAATACATTTCACTAATGTGTTAAATTGTTAGGTGAAATTCAAATTTTTTTGGCTGTGATATACCCCTGCTCCACCTAGTAGAAAGGGAAATGCATTTCACTAATTCGTCTGTTACATTGTTGTGTGACATTCACCAATTTTTGGCTGTGATGTACCCCTGCTCTACCTAGTGGACAGGAAAATACATTTCACTAATTTGTCTGATACATTGTTGGGTGACATATCCCAAATTTTTGCCTGTGATATACTTCTGCAATACCTAGTGGACAGGAAAATACATTTCAATAATTCATCTGTTACATTTTTGGGTGGCATTCCCAATTTTTGGGCTGTGATATACGCCTGCTCTACATTGTGGACAGGGAAATACATTTCACTAATGTGTTAAATTGTCAGGTGAAATTCACAATTTTTTGGCTGTGATATACCCCTGCTCTACCTAGCGGACAGGAAAATACATTTCACAAATTTGTCTGATACATTGTTGGGTGACATATCCCAAATTTTTGCCTTTGTTATACTTCTGTAATACATAGTGGACAGGAAAATACATTTCACTAATTTGTCTGTTACATTTTTGGGTGGCATTCCCAATTTTTTGGCTGTGATATACACCTGCTCTACCTAGTGGACAGGTAAATACTCTTTTGTAATTCATCTGTTACATTGTCGGGTGGAATTCACCAATTTTTGGCTGTGATATACCCCTGCTCTACCTAGTGGACAGGTAAATACATTTTAGTAATTTATTTTTTACATTGTCGGGTGAAATTCACCAATTTTTGGCTGTGATATACTCCTGCTCTACCTAGTGGACAGAAAAATACATTTCACTAATTTGTCTGTTACATTGTCAGGTGAAATTCACCAATTTTTGGCTGTGATATACCCCTGCTCTACCTAGTGGACAGGAAAATACATTTCACTAATTTGTCTGTTACATTGTTGGGAGACATTCACCAATTTTTGGCTATGATACATCCCTGCTCTACCTAGTGGACAAGAAAATACATTTCACTTATTTGTCTGTTACATTGTCGAATAAAATTCACCAATATTTGGTGTGATATACCACTGCTCTACATTGTGGAAAGGGAAATACATTTCACTAATGTGTTAAATTGTCAGGTGAAATTCAAATTTTTTTGGCTGTGATATACCCCTGCTCCACCTAGTAGAAAGGGAAATGCATTTCACTAATTCGTCTGTTACATTGTTGTGTGACATTCACCAATTTTTGGCTGTGATGTACCCCTGCTCTACCTAGTGGACAGGAAAATACATTTCACTAATTTGTCTGATACATTGTTGGGTGACATATCCCAAATTTTTGCCTGTGATATACTTCTGCAATACCTAGTGGACAGGAAAATACATTTCAATAATTCATCTGTTACATTTTTGGGTGGCATTCCCAATTTTTGGGCTGTGATATACGCCTGCTCTACATTGTGGACAGGGAAATACATTTCACTAATGTGTTAAATTGTCAGGTGAAATTCACAATTTTTTGGCTGTGATATACCCCTGCTTTACATAGCGGACAGGAAAATACATTTCACTAATTTGTCTGATACATTGTTGGGTGACATATCCCGAATGTTTGCCTGTGATATACTTCTGCAATACCTAGTGGACAGGTAAATTCATTTTAGTAATTCATCTGTTACATTCTCGGGTGAAATTCACCAATTTTTGGCTGTGTTATACCCCTGCTCTACCTAGTGGACAGGAAAATACATTTCACAATTTTGTCTGTTACATTGTCAGGTGAAGTTCGCCAATTTTTGGCTGTGGTATACCCCTGCTCTACCTAGTGGACTGGGAAATACATTTCACTAATGTCTTAAATTGTCAGGTGAAATTCACAATTTTGTGGCTGTGATATACCCCTACTCTACCTAGTGGACAGGGAAATACACTTAACTAATTTGTCTGTTACATTGTTGGGTGACATTCACCAATTTTTGGCTGTGATATACCCCTGCTCTACCTAGTGGACAGGAAAATACATTTCACTAATTTGTCTGTTACATTGTCGGATGATATTCACCAATTTTTGGCTGTTATATATCCCTGCTCTACATATTGGACAGAGAAATACATTTCGCTATTTCGTCTATTTCATTGTCAGGTGAAATTCACCAATTTTTGGCTGTGATATACCCCTGCTATACCTAGTGGACAGGGAAATACATTTCACTAATTCGTCTGTTACATTGTTGGGTGACATTCACCAATTTTTGGCTGTGATATACCCCTGCTCTACCTAGTGGACAAGAAAATACATTTCACTTATTTGTCTGCTACATTGTCGGATGAAATTCACCAATATTTGGCTGTGATATACCCCTGCTCTACATTGTGGACAGTGAAATACATTTCACTAATGTGTTAAATTGTCAAGTGAAATTCAGTATTTTTTGACTGTAATATACCCCTGCTCTACCTAGTGGACAGGTAAATACATTTTAGTAATTCATCTGTTACATTTTCGAGTGAAATTCACCAATTTTTGGCTTTGATATACCCCTGCCCTACCTAGTGGACAGGGAAATACATTTCACAAATTTGTCTGTTACATTGTCAGGTGAAATTCACCAATTTTTGGCTGTGATATACCCCTGCTCTACCTAGTGGACAGGGAAATACATTTCACTAATTCGTCTGTTACATTGTTGGGTGACATTCACCAATTTTTGGCTGTGATATACCCCTGCTCTACCTAGTGGACAAGAAAATACATTTCACTTATTTGTCTGTTACATTGTCGGATGAAATTCACCAATATTTGGCTGTGATATACCCCTGCTCTACATTGTGGACAGTGAAATACATTTCACTAATGTGTTAAATTGTCAGGTGAAATTCACAATTTTTTGGCTGTGATATACCCCTGCTCTACCTAGTGGACAGGTAAATACATTTTAGTAATTCATCTGTTACATTGTCGGGTGAAATTCACCAATTTTTGGCTGTGATATACCCCTGCTCTACCTAGTGGACAGGGAAATACATTTCACAAATTTGTCTGTTACATTGTCAGGTGAAATTCACCAATTTTTGGCTGTGATATACCCTGCTCTATCTAGTGGACAGGGAAAATACATTTCACTAATGTGTTACATTGTCAGGTGAAATTCACCAATATTTGGCTGTGATATACCCCTGCTCTACCTAGTGGACAGGGAAATACATTTAACTAATTTGTCTGTTACATTGTTGGATGACATTCACCAATTTTTGGCTATGATACATCCCTGCTCTACCTAGTGGACAAGAAAATACATTTCACTTATTTGTCTGTTACATTTTTGGGTGGCATTCCCAATTTTTTGGCTGTGATATACCCCTGCTCTATATTGTGGACAGGGAAATACATTTCACTAATGTGTTAAATTGTCCGGTGAAATTCACTATTTTTTGGCTGTGATATACCCCTGCTCTACATAGCGGACAGGAAAATACATTTCACTAATTCGTCTGTTCCATTTTTGGGTGGCATTCCCAATTTTTTAGCTGTGATATACCCCTTCTCTACATTGTGGACAGGGAAATACATTTCACTAATGTGTTAAATTGTCAGGTGAAATTCACAATTTTTTGGCTGTGATATACCCCTGCTCTACCTAGTGGACAGGGAAATGCATTTCACTAATTCATCTGTTACACTGTTGGTTGACATTCACCAATTTTTGGCTGTGATATACCCCTGCTCTACCTAGAGGACAGGAAAATACATTTCACTAATTTGTCTGATACATTGTTGGGTGACATATATCAAATTTTTGCCTGTGATATACTTCTGCAATACCTAGTGGACAGGAAAATACATTTCACTAATTCGTCTGTTACATTTTTGGGTGGCATTCCCAATTTTTTGGCTGTGATATACCCCTGCTCTACATTGTGGACAGGGAAATACATTTCACTAATGTGTTAAATTGTCAGGTGAAATTCACAATTTTTGGGCTGTGATATACCCCTGCTCTACCTAGCGGACAGGAAAATACATTTCACTAATTTGTCTGATACATATTTGGGCGACATATCCCAAATGTTTGCCTGTGTATAATTCTGCAATACCTAGTGGACAGGAAAATACATTTCACTAATTTGTCTGTTACATTTTTGGGTGGCATTCCCAATTTTTTGGCTGTGATATACCCCTGCTCTACCTAGTGGACAGGTAAATACTCTTTTGTAATTCATCTGTTACATTGTCGGGTGGAATTCACCAATTTTTGGCTGTGATATACCCCTGCTCTACCCAGTGGACAGGTAAATACATTTTAGTAATTTATTTTTTACATTGTCGGGTGAAATTCACCAATTTTTGGCTGTGATATACTCCTGCTCTACCTAGTGGACAGAAAAATACATTTCACTAATTTGTCTGTTATATTGTCAGGTGAAATTCACCAATTTTTGGCTGTGATATAAACCTGCTCTACCTAGTGGACAGGGAAATACATTTCACTAATTTGTCTGTTACATTGTTGGGTGACATTCACCAATTTTTGGCTATGATACATCCCTGCTCTACCTAGTGGACAAGAAAATACATTTCACTTATTTGTCTGTTACATTGTCGAATAAAATTCACCAATATTTGGGTGTGATATACCACTGCTCTACATTGTGGACAGGGAAATACATTTCACTAATGTGTTAAATTGTCAGGTGAAAATCCAAATTTTTGGCTGTGATATACCCCTGCTCTACCTAGCGGACAGGAAAATACATTTCACAAATTTGTCTGATACATTGTTGGGTGACATATCCCAAATGTTTGCCTGTGTTATACTTCTGTAATACCTAGTGGACAGGAAAATACATTTCACTAATTTGTCTGTTACATTTTTGGGTGGCATTCCCAATTTTTTGGCTGTGATATACCCCTGCTCTACCTAGTGGACAGGTAAATACATTTTAGTAATTCATCTGTTATATTGTCGGGTGGAATTCACCAATTTTTGGCTGTGATATAATCCTGCTCTACCTAGTGGACAGGTAAATACATTTTAGTAATTCATCTTTTACATTGTCGGGTGAAATTCACCAATTTTTGGCTGTGATATACCCCTGCTCTACATAGTGGACAGGGAAATACATTTCACTAATGTGTTAAATTGTTAGGTGAAATTCAAATTTTTTTGGCTGTGATATACCCCTGCTCCACCTAGTAGAAAGGGAAATGCATTTCACTAATTCGTCTGTTACATTGTTGTGTGACATTCACCAATTTTTGGCTGTGATGTACCCCTGCTCTACCTAGTGGACAGGAAAATACATTTCACTAATTTGTCTGATACATTGTTGGGTGACATATCCCAAATTTTTGCCTGTGATATACTTCTGCAATACCTAGTGGACAGGAAAATACATTTCACTAATTTGTCTGTTACATTTTTGGGTGGCATTCCCAATTTTTGGGCTGTGATATACCCCTGCTCTACATTGTGGACAGGGAAATACATTTCACTAATGTGTTAAATTGTCAGGTGAAATTCACAATTTTTTGGCTGTGATATACCCCTGCTCTACATAGCGGACAGGAAAATACATTTAACTAATTTGTCTGATACATTGTTGGGTGACATATCCCGAATGTTTGCCTGTGATATACCCCTGCTCTACCTAGTGGACAGGTAAATACTCTTTAGTAATTCATCTGTTATATTGTCGGGTGGAATTCACCAATTTTTGGCTGTGATATACCCCTGCTCTACCTAGTGGACAGCTAAATACATTTTAGTAATTCATCTTTTACATTGTCAGGTGAAATTCACAATTTTTGGCTGTGATATACTCCTACTCTACCTAGTGGACAGGGAAATGCACTTCACTAATTCGTCTGTTACATTGTTGGGTGACATTCACCAATTTTTGGCTGTGATATACCCCTGCTCTACCTAGTGGACAGGAAAATACTTTTCACTAATTTTTTCTGTTACATTGTTGGATGAAATTCACCAATTTTTGGCTGTGATATACCCCTGCTCTACATAGTGGACAGGAAAATACATTTCACTAATTTGTCTGTTACATTGTCAGGTGAAATTCACCAATTTTTGGCTGTGATATACCCCTGCTCTACCTAGTGGACAGGAAAATACATTTCACTAATTTGTCTGTTACATTTTTGGGTGGCATTCCCAATTTTTTTGGCTGTGATATACACCTGCTCTACCTAGTAGACAGGTAAATACATTTTAGTAATTCATCTGTTATATTGTCAGTTGAAAATCACCAATTTTTGGCTGTGATATACTCCTGCTCTACCTAGTGGACAGAAAAATACATTTCACTAATTTGTCTGTTACATTGTCAGGTGAAATTCACCAATTTTTGGCTGTGATATACCCCTGCTCTACCTAGTGGACAGGTAAATACTCTTTAGTAATTCATCTGTTACATTGTCGGGTGGAATTCACCAATTTTTGGCTGTGATATACCCCTGCTCTACCTAGTGGACAGGTAAATACATTTTAGTAATTCATCTTTTACATTGTCGGGTGAAATTCACAATTTTTGGCTGTGATATATCCCTGCTTTACATTGTGGACAGGGAAATACATTTCACTAATGTGTTAAATTGTTAGGTGAAATTCAAATTTTTTGGCTGTGATATACCCCTGCTCCACCTAGTAGAAAGGGAAATGCATTTCACTAATTCGTCTGTTACATTGTTGTGTGACATTCACCAATTTTTGGCTGTGATGTACCCCTGCTCTACCTAGTGGACAGGAAAATACATTTCACTAATTTGTCTGATACATTGTTGGGTGACATATCCCAAATTTTTGCCTGTGATATACTTCTGCAATACCTAGTGGACAGGAAAATACATTTCAATAATTCATCTGTTACATTTTTGGGTGGCATTCCCAATTTTTGGGCTGTGATATACGCCTGCTCTACATTGTGGACAGGGAAATACATTTCACTAATGTGTTAAATTGTCAGGTGAAATTCACAATTTTTGGCTGTGATATACCCCTGCTCTACATAGCGGACAGGAAAATACATTTAACTAATTTGTCTGATACATTGTTGGGTGACATATCCCGAATGTTTGCCTGTGATATACTTCTGCAATACCTAGTGGACAGGAAAATACATTTCAGTAATTCATCTGTTAAATTCTCGGGTGAAATTCACCATTTTTTGGCTGTGTTATACTCCTGCTCTACCTAGTGGACAAGAAAATACATTTCACTTATTTGTCTGCTACATTGTCGGATGAAATTCACCAATATTTGGCTGTGATATACCCCTGCTCTACATTGTGGACAGTGAAATACATTTCACTAATGTGTTAAATTGTCAGGTGAAATTCAGTATTTTTTGACTGTAATATACCCCTGGTCTACCTAGTGGACAGGTAAATACATTTTAGTAATTCATCTGTTACATTGTCGCGTGAAATTCACCAATTTTTGGCTTTGATATACCCCTGCCCTACCTAGTGGACAGGGAAATACATTTCACAAATTTGTCTGTTACATTGTCAGGTGAAATTCACCAATTTTTGGCTGTGATATACCCCTGCTCTATCTAGTGGACAGGGAAAAACATTTCACTAATGTCTTAAATTGTCAGGTGAAATTCACAATTTTGTGGCTGTGATATACCCCTGCTCTACCCAGTGGACAGGTAAATACATTTTAGTAATTTATTTTTTACATTGTCGGGTGAAATTCACCAATTTTTGGCTGTGATATACTCCTGCTCTACCTAGTGGACAGAAAAATACATTTCACTAATTTGTCTGTTTTATTGTCAGGTGAAATTCACCAATTTTTGGCTGTGATATAAACCTGCTCTACCTAGTGGACAGGGAAATACATTTCACTAATTTGTCTGTTACATTGTTGGGAGACATTCACCAATTTTTGGCTATGATACATCCCTGCTCTACCTAGTGGACAAGAAAATACATTTCACTTATTTGTCTGTTACATTGTCGAATAAAATTCACCAATATTTGGGTGTGATATACCACTGCTCTACATTGTGGACAGGGAAATACATTTCACTAATGTGTTAAATTGTCAGGTGAAAATCCAAATTTTTTGGCTGTGATATACCCCTGCTCTACCTAGTGGACAGGGAAATGCATTTCACTAATTTGTCTGATATCATTGTTGGGTGGAAATTCACAAATTTTTGGCTTTGATATACTCCTGCTAATACATAGTGGACAGAAAATACATTTCACTAATTTGTCTGTTACATTGTCAGGGTGCAATTCCCCAATTTTTTGGCTGTGATATACCCCTGCTCTACCTAGTGGACAGGTAAATACATTTTAGTAATTCATCTGTTGTATTGTCAGGTGGAAATCACCAATTTTTTGGCTGTGATATACTCCTGCTCTACCTAGTGGACAGAAAAATACATTTCAGCTAATTCTGTCTGTTACATTGTCAGGGTGGACATTCACCAATTTTTGCTGTGATATACCCCTGCTCTACCTAGTGGACAGGTAAATACCTCTTTAGTAATTCATCTGTTACATTGTCGGGTGGAATTCACCAATTTTTGGCTGTGATATACCCCTGCTCTACCTAGTGGACAGGTAAATACATTTTAGTAATTCATCTTTTACATTGTCGGGTGAAATTCACCAATTTTTGGCTGTGATATATCCCTGCTTTACATTGTGGACAGGGAAATACATTTCACTAATGTGTTAAATTGTTAGGTGAAATTCAAATTTTTTTGGCTGTGATATACCCCTGCTCCACCTAGTAGAAAGGGAAATGCATTTCACTAATTCGTCTGTTACATTGTTGTGTGACATTCACCAATTTTTGGCTGTGATGTACCCCTGCTCTACCTAGTGGACAGGAAAATACATTTCACTAATTTGTCTGATACATTGTTGGGTGACATATCCCAAATTTTTGCCTGTGATATACTTCTGCAATACCTAGTGGACAGGAAAATACATTTCAATAATTCATCTGTTACATTTTTGGGTGGCATTCCCAATTTTTGGGCTGTGATATACGCCTGCTCTACATTGTGGACAGGGAAATACATTTCACTAATGTGTTAAATTGTCAGGTGAAATTCACAATTTTTTGGCTGTGATATACCCCTGCTCTACATAGCGGACAGGAAAATACATTTCACAAATTTGTCTGATACATTGTTGGGTGACATATCCCAAATGTTTGCCTGTGATATACTTCTGCAATACCTAGTGGACAGGAAAATACATTTCACTAATTCGTCTGTTACATTTTTGGGTGGCATTCCCAATTTTTTGGCTGTGATATACCCCTTCTCTACATCGTGGACAGGGAAATACATTTCACTAATGTGTTAAATTGTCAGGTGAAATTCACAATTTTTTGGCTGTGATATACCCCTGCTCTACCTAGCGGACAGGAAAATACATTTCACAAATTTGGCTAATACATTGTTGGGTGACATATCCCAAATTTTTGCCTTTGTTATACTTCTGTAATACATAGTGGACAGGAAAATACATTTCACTAATTTGTCTGTTACATTTTTGGGTGGCATTCCCAATTTTTTGGCTGTGATATACACCTGCTCTACCTAGTGGACAGGTAAATACATTTTAGTAATTCATCTGTTATATTGTCAGGTGGAAATCACCAATTTTTGGCTGTGATATACTCCTGCTCTACCTAGTGGACAGAAAAAACATTTCACTAATGTCTTAAATTGTCAGGTGAAATTCACAATTTTGTGGCTGTGATATACTCCTACTCTACCTAGTGGACAGGGAAATGCACTTCAGTAATTCGTCTGTTACATTGTTGGGTGACATTCACCAATTTTTGGCTGTGATATACCCCTGCTCTACCTATTGGACAGGAAAATACTTTTCACTAATTTTTTCTGTTACATTGTTGGATGATATTCACCAATTTTTGGCTGTGATATATCCCTGCTCTACATATTGGACAGAGAAATTCATTTCGCTAATTCGTCTGTTACATTGTCGGGTGAAATTCACCAATTTTTGGCTGTGATATACCCCTGCTCTACCTAGTGGACACGAAAATATATTTCACTTATTTGTCTGTTACATTGTCGGATGAAATTCACCAATATTTGGCTGTGATATACCCCTGCTCACATTGTGGACAGGGAAATACATTTCACTAATGTGTTAAATTGTCAGGTGAAATTCTAAATTTTTTGGCTGTGATATACCCCTGCTCTACCTAGTGGACAGGGAAATGCATTTCACTAATTCGTCTGTTACATTGTTGTGTGACATTCACCAATTTTTGGCTGTGATATACCCCTGCTCTACCTAGTGGACAGGAAAATACATTTCACTAATTTGTCTGATACATTGTTGGGTGACATATCCCAAATTTTTGCCTGTGATATACTTCTGCAATACCTAGTGGACAGGAAAATACATTTCACTAATTCGTCTGTTACATTTTTGGGTGGCATTCCCAATTTTTTGGCTGTGATATACCCCTGCTCTACATTGTGGACAGGGAAATACATTTCACTAATGTGTTAAATTGTCAGGTGAAATTCCCAATTTTTTGGCTGTGATATACCCCTGCTCTACCTAGCGGACAGGAAAATACATTTCACTAATTTGTCTGATACATTGTTGGGTGACATATCCCAAATGTTTGCCTGTGTTATACTTCTGCAATACCTAGTGGACAGGAAAATACATTTCACTAATTTGTCTGTTACATTTTTGGGTGGCATTCCCAATTTTTTGGCTGTGATATACCCCTGCTCTACCTAGTGGACAGGTAAATTCATTTTAGTAATTCATCTGTTACATTGTCGGGTGAAATTCACCAATTTTTGGCTGTGATATACCCCTGCTCTACCTAGTGGACAGGAAAATACATTTCACTAATTTGTCTGTTACATTGTCAGGTGAAATTCACCAATTTTTGGCTGTGATATACCCCTGCTCTACCTAGTGGACAGGAAAATACATTTCACTAATTTGTCTGTTACATTGTCAGGTGAAATTCACCAATTTTTGGCTGTGATATACCCCTGCTCTACCTAGTGGACAGGGAAATACATTTCACTAATTTGTCTGTTACATTGTTGGGTGACATTCACCAATTTTTGGCTGTGATATACCCCTGCTCTACATAGTGGACAGGAAATACATTTCAATAATTCGTCTGTTACATTGTTGAGTGACATTAACCAATTTTTGGCTGTGATATACCCCTGCTCTACCTAATGGACAAGGAAATACATTTCACTAATTCATTGGTTACATTGTTGGGTGACAAAGAGTTGAGCGGACACCTGGATGTTCGGGTTCGACGGGTTCGGCCGAACTTCACAAAAAAGTTTGAGTTCTGGACCCGAACTTGACCCCGAACCGTATTGAAGTCAATAGGGTACCGAACTTTTGAGCACTAAAATGGCTGTAAAAATGTAATGGAAAGGGTTAGAGTGCATCAAAATGTGGTTAAGAGCATGGCAAGTGCTCTGCAAATAAAAGTGGATATGGAAATGACTTCAAATAACATAAAATACGTAAAAATAAAAAATTATAATCTTGATCTAGAAGGACGAGGTCCATATGGAGTAGGAGGATGAGGAGGCGGTTGATGTGGCTGTGTAGGTGGAAGCGGCGGTGGATGAGGAGGAGGTAGCCTACACTGCTTTTTGGTTTAAATTTTTATTTTTATTTTTTATTAGGGTACACCCCAAAACATTGGGAAATATAACCTGTGATAACCCCCTCCAGTCGTGCTAAACACACGTTCAGACAATACACTGGCTGCAGGGCATCAACCATGCTGATCACTGTTATCGGCGAATCAGGGTTTCATGCCGGAGAGGGAGCGTGAGAGAGAGACCACATCCAAGAGAGATAAATGGATAAAATTTTATTTTGATCGAGCGGAAATATGGGAAAAGTTATTAAAGCAGAAGGATCAAACGAAAGGGCCAATTAAAGACAAATTTTAGAAATTTAAGTCCCTGTCACCTATGCAGAGTAGGGGTTTTTCATCGCCAGAAATGGGTTAATGTCACCCACCAATGGAACAGATTATTATTAAAAATTTCTGTCCCTGTCACCTATGCAGAGCAGGGGTTTATTCACGTCAAAAACTTTTAAATGTCAACCCAAGAATGTAACAGAAAAATTTGTGAAATTTATTAACCTGTTTACTAGGTAGAGCAGGGGTCTATCACAGACAAAAATTGTTTAATGTCACCCGAAAATGTAAAAGAATAATTAGTGAAATTTATTAAGCTGTCAACTAGGTAGAGGAGGGGTATATTACAGCCAAAAATTGGTTAATTTCACTCGAAAAATGTAACAGATAAATTAGTGGTTTTTTTACCTGTCTACTAGGAATAGCAGTGGTATATTACACCCAAAAATTGGTAAATTTGACCCTAAAATTTAACAGACAAATTTGTGATTTTTTTTAACCTGTCTACTAGGTATAGCAGTGGTATATCACACCCACAAATTGGTGAATTTCACCAGAAAATGTAACAGACAAATTAGTGATTTTTTTTTTTTTTTACCTGTCTACTAGATATAGCAGTGGTATATCACAGCCAAAAATTGGTGAATTTCACCAGAAAATTTAACAGACAAATTTGTGATTTTTTTTTAACCTGTCTACTTGGTATAGCAGTGGTATATAACACCCACAAATTGGTGAATTTCACCAGAAAATGTAACAGACAAATTAGTGAATTTATTTAACTGTCTACTAGGTATAGCTCAAGCCATGTTCCCATCACACCCTAAAATTGGTGAATTTCACCCGAAAATGTAACAGACAAATTAGTGAAATGACATAAAATAAAATACATACAAATAAAAAAAAATACTTGATTTATGAGGTGGAGGTCCATATGGAGTAGAAGTTTGAGTAGGCGGTGGACATAGCGGTGTAGGTGGAAGCAACGGTGGAGGAGGACGAGGTAGCCAACACTGGTTTTTGGTTTAAATTTATATATATTTTTTTTAAATTAGGGTACACTCCAAAAGAGTGTGAAATATCCAAAATACAAAAATGAGTAATTCCGCTGTAGTATAACAATGACTGGTTAAGGTCGGTATACATCGCTCATGTGTGCCAGGCTGCCCAGAGGCAACAAAAAGCTGTCCTCTGTGGGAGGTGTATCGTCTGTGTGCTCTGTATCCCCCTAGCCACGCACCAGTGATGGCCATGAGCTAGTCTGGGTGCCACACTCCTGTGAACAAGGTTCCTCCTTCTCCATCTCCTCCTCCTCATCCTCCACCTCGTCATCCTCCAGAACTGTGCCCTGGCTGGACAATTGTGTACCTGGCGTTTGTGGGTGCAGGAACCCACCCTCGGAGCCACTTGTGAATGACTGGCCGGGAACCCTACGAAATGATCCCTCTTCCTCCTCCTCCTCCTGTGCCACATCCTCTTCCATCATCGCGAGCAGCGTTTTTTCAAGGAGGCATAGAAGTGGGATAGTAATGCTAAGAATGGCGTTATCGGCACTGGCCATGTTGGTGGATTACTCGAAACAGCGCAACAAGGAACACAGGTCTCGCATGGAGGCCCAGTCAATGGTGGTGAAGTGGTGCTGTATCGCAAAGCGACTCACCCATGCGTGCTGCAGCTGAAACTCCACTATCGCCTGCTGCTGCTCGCACAGTCTGGCCAGCATGTGCAAGGTGGAGTTCCACCTTGTGGGCACGTCGCATATGAGGCGCTGCAGTGCTGACAGGCGAGCAGCAGCAGGGTGAGAACGGCGAAAGCTTGCACAGATGGCCCGCACTTTATGCAGAAGCTTTGACATATCGGGGTAATTTTTAAGGAATCTCTGCACCACCAATTTTAGCACATGCACCAGGCAAGGGATGTGCATCTAACCGGCTAGTCCCAGAGCTGCTACGAGATTTCGCCCATTATCGCACATCACAAGGCCGGGCTTGAGGCTTACTGGCACCAACCACTCATCGGTCTGTTGTTCAAGGCTTGTCTACAGCTCCTGCGTGGTGTGGGGTTTGTCCCCCAAACAGATAAGTTTTAAAACTGCCTGCTGTCATTTACCCCTGGCTGTGCTGAAGTTGGTGGTGAAGGTGTTACGCCGACCAGATGAGGAGGCGGTAGAGGATGAGGAAGCAGAGTAGGAGGAGGAAGCAACAGGAGGCAAACTGAAGCACCCTGCAATCCTTGGTGGTGGAAGGACATGCGGCAAACTGTTATCCGCCTCAGGCCCAGCCGCCACTGCATTTACCCAGTGTGCTGTTATGGAGATATAACGTCCCTGACTGTGTTTACTGGTCCACATATCCGTAGTGAGTTGAACCTTACCACAGATGGCGTTGCGCAGTGCATACCTGATTTTGTCCCCCACTTGGTTGTGCAGAAAAGGGATTGCTCGCCTGGAAAAGTAGTGGCGGCTGGGCACAACGTACTGGGGGACAGCCACCGCCATAAGGCCTTTAAAACTCTCTGTCTCCAACAGATGGAATGACAGCATTTCAAAGGCCAGTAATTTTGAAATGCTGGCATTCAGGGCCAGGGATCGCGGGTGGGTAGAGGGGTACTTCCTCTTCCACTGCAGTGTTTGGGATATGGAGAGCTGAACGATTCCGTGGAACATTGTGGAGATGCTTGGTGACCCAGATGGTGGTGTTGCTGGCAGATCCTCTGTTTGCGGGGTGGCAGGTGGCACTGTCACTCCAGAGGTGGTCGAAGAGGCCGAGACTGCAGCAGAAGAGGAAGCAGGAGGAGCCAGAGACCTTTCTTGGTTTTTGAGGTGTCTACTCCACTGCAGCTTGTGCTTTGCACTTAGATGCCTGGTCATACAGGTTGTGCTCAGGTTGAGAACGTTTATGCCTCACTTCAGGCTCTGATTGCACAGCCTGCAAACCACTCGTGTCTTGTCGTCAGCACTTTGTCTGAAGAACTGCCACGCCAGGGAACTCCTTGGAGCTGGCTTTGGTGTGCTCGGTCCCTTGCTGCGGTGGGCAGTAGCAGCCGTACTGTCTAGAGGACGGCCGTTCTGCTTTTGCACCCTGCTCCCTCTTCTGCTGTGCTGGTGGCTTTGTGCAACCACCGCCTCTTCCTCCGAACTACATAGGTCACTCGCATGACCTTGATTCCATGTGGGGTCGAGGACCTCATCGTCCTCCACATCATCTTTCACCCAGACTTCACCACTGCCCTCCTTTTCAGTCTGCACACTTTCGAAAGCCCCATCAGTTAGCACCTGTGTTTCGTCATCATCCGAGACGTGCTGCGTTCTCTTCCACTTCTGGGGCAGGAATAGGTGGATGGCCCTGGGAAACCCTGCTAACAGAGTCATCAAAAAGTAGAAGAGACTGCTGCATGACTTGGGGCTCAAACTGCTTGGCTGATTTGCAAAGGGGTGAGGTAAAAGACTGATGGACATCGGCTGCAGGTGCCAACTCTGATCTTTCAGCAGGAGACTGGGTGGGAGATAATGTGAAGGAACTGGAGGCACTGTCAGAAACCCAATCTACTATCGCCTGAAATTGTTCTGGCCTCACCATTCGTAGAGCCGCATTAGGCCCGACCAAATACCGCTGCAGGTTCGGACGCCTACTCACGCCTGAGGAAGGGGTTTCACTTGTGCGTGTAACTGGCACAGATCGACCACATCCTCTCCCTGCAACAGGAGCTCCACCAGCAGCGCCACGACCTGGGCCACATCCCTTATTTGACGCTCTCCTCATATTTCTCAAATTTAGGATCTTGCCCTAAATGGGTGTTTTATTAATAGCAGAAT
This sequence comes from Bufo bufo, assembly GCF_905171765.1. NCBI lineage: Eukaryota > Metazoa > Chordata > Amphibia > Anura > Bufonidae > Bufo > Bufo bufo. Next base: position 201,585,044 of record NC_053394.1, on the reverse strand, counting down.
AGAACCACAGTATGTAAAGGGTATATCTCACACGTACAGATTCAGACTAGGCTGCAATTTAAGTTTTTTGCCCAAAATGGCTGTTTTACAAATAACAGAATAGAACCACAGTATCTAAAGTGTGTATCTTATACGTACAGATGCAAACTATGCCGCAATTAAAGATTATTGCCAAAATGGGTGTATTATTAATAGCAGAATAGAACCACAGTATGTAAAGGGTGTATCTCACATGTACAGATCCAGACTAGGCTGCAATTTAAATTTTTCCCCCCAAAATTGTTGTATTTCAAATAAAAGAATAGAACCACAGTATCCAAAGTGTGTATCTCACACGTACAGATGCAGACTAGGCCGCAATTAAAGATTTTAGCAAAAATTGGTTGTTTTATTAATAGCAGAATAGAACCACAGTATGCAAAGGTTGTATCTCCCATGTACAGATGCAAACTAGGCCGCAATTAAAGATTTTTGGCCAAAATGGGTGTTTTATTAATAGCAGAATAGAACCACAGTATGTAAAGGTTGTATCTCACACGTACAGATCCAGACTAGGCCGCAAATAAAGATCTTTGGCCAAAATGGGTGTTTTATTAATAGCAGAATACAACCACAGTATCTAAAGGGTGTATCTTACAATGACATATGCAGCAAAGGCTGCAAAACTACGTTTTTTGTCCAAAATGGAAATTATTTTTTATAATAGAATTTGACAGCAGTATATAACGATGGAATTTCACACGGGAAGATGCAGCAAGGGCTGTAAAATTGTGTATTTTGCACAAAAATTGTGTTTTTTTAAACCCAGAAAATTATAGCTGTATTTGTAGCTTAAATTGCACACTGACTAATGCGGCAGAGGCCCAAAATGAAGGTTATTGCCAAAAATGGGTGTTTTTTCTAAGCCAGAATATTATTGAAGTTTTTAAAACTTCAATAATATTCTCATCATCCGAGACGTGCTGCGTTCTCTTCCACTTCTGGGGCAGGAATAGGTGGATGGCCCTGGGAAACCCTGCTAACAGAGTCATCAAAAAGTAGAAGAGACTGCTGCATGACTTGGGGCTCAAACTGCTTGGCTGATTTGCAAAGGGGTGAGGTAAAAGACTGATGGACATCGGCTGCAGGTGCCAACTCTGATCTTTCAGCAGGAGACTGGGTGGGAGATAATGTGAAGGAACTGGAGGCACTGTCAGAAACCCAATCTACTATCGCCTGAAATTGTTCTGGCCTCACCATTCGTAGAGCCGCATTAGGCCCGACCAAATACCGCTGCAGGTTCGGACGCCTACTCACGCCTGAGGAAGGGGTTTCACTTGTGCGTGTAACTGGCACAGATCGACCACATCCTCTCCCTGCAACAGGAGCTCCACCAGCAGCGCCACGACCTGGGCCACATCCCTTATTTGACGCTCTCCTCATATTTCTCAAATTTAGGATCTTGCCCTAAATGGGTGTTTTATTAATAGCAGAATAGAACCACAGTATGTAAAGGGTATATCTCACACGTACAGATTCAGACTAGGCTGCAATTTAAGTTTTTTGCCCAAAATGGCTGTTTTACAAATAACAGAATAGAACCACAGTATCTAAAGTGTGTATCTTATACGTACAGATGCAAACTATGCCGCAATTAAAGATTATTGCCAAAATGGGTGTATTATTAATAGCAGAATAGAACCACAGTATGTAAAGGGTGTATCTCACATGTACAGATCCAGACTAGGCTGCAATTTAAATTTTTCCCCCCAAAATTGTTGTATTTCAAATAACAGAATAGAAACACAGTATCTAAAGTGTGTATCTCACACGTACAGATGCAGACTAGGCCGCAATTAAAGATTTTTGCACAAATAGGTTGTTTTATTAATAGCAGAATAGAACCACAGTATGTAAAGGCTGTATCTCACATGTACAGATGCAAATTAGGCCGCAATTAAATATTTTTGGCAAAAATGGGTGTTTTATTAATAGCAGAATAGAACCACAGTATGTAAAGGGTGTATCTGACACGTATAGATCCAGACTAGGCCGCAAATAAAGATCTTTGGCCAAAATGGGTGTTTTATTAATAGCAGAATACAACCACAGTATCTAAAGGGTGTATCTTACAATGACATATGCAGCAAAGGCTGCAAAACTACGTTTTTTGTCCAAAATGGAAATTATTTTTTATAATAGAATTTGACAGCAGTATATAACGATGGAATTTCACACGGGAAGATGCAGCAAGGGCTGTAAAATTGTGTATTTTGCACAAAAATTGTGTTTTTTTAAACCCAGAAAATTATAGCTGTATTTGTAGCTTAAATTGCACACTGACTAATGCGGCAGAGGCCCAAAATGAAGGTTATTGCCAAAAATGGGTGTTTTTTCTAAGCCAGAATATTATTGAAGTTTTTAAAACTTCAATAATATTCTCATCATCCGAGACGTGCTGCGTTCTCTTCCACTTCTGGGGCAGGAATAGGTGGATGGCCCTGGGAAACCCTGCTAACAGAGTCATCAAAAAGTAGAAGAGACTGCTGCATGACTTGGGGCTCAAACTGCTTGGCTGATTTGCAAAGGGGTGAGGTAAAAGACTGATGGACATCGGCTGCAGGTGCCAACTCTGATCTTTCAGCAGGAGACTGGGTGGGAGATAATGTGAAGGAACTGGAGGCACTGTCAGAAACCCAATCTACTATCGCCTGAAATTGTTCTGGCCTCACCATTCGTAGAGCCGCATTAGGCCCGACCAAATACCGCTGCAGGTTTGGACGCCTACTCACGCCTGAGGAAGGGGTTTCACTTGTGCGTGTAACTGGCACAGATCGACCACATCCTCTCCCTGCAACAGGAGCTCCACCAGCAGCGCCACGACCTGGGCCACATCCCTTATTTGACGCTCTCCTCATATTTCTCAAATTTAGGATCTTGCCCTAAATGGGTGTTTTATTAATAGCAGAATAGAACCACAGTATGTAAAGGGTATATCTCACACGTACAGATTCAGACTAGGCTGCAATTTAAGTTTTTTGCCCAAAATGGCTGTTTTACAAATAACAGAATAGAACCACAGTATCTAAAGTGTGTATCTTATACGTACAGATGCAAACTATGCCGCAATTAAAGATTATTGCCAAAATGGGTGTATTATTAATAGCAGAATAGAACCACAGTATGTAAAGGGTGTATCTCACATGTACAGATCCAGACTAGGCTGCAATTAAAATTTTTCCCCCCAAAATTGTTGTATTTCAAATAACAGAATAGAAACACAGTATCTAAAGTGTGTATCTCACACGTACAGATGCAGACTAGGCCGCAATTAAAGATTTTTGCACAAATAGGTTGTTTTATTAATAGCAGAATAGAACCACAGTATGTAAAGGCTGTATCTCACATGTACAGATGCAAATTAGGCCGCAATTAAATATTTTTGGCAAAAATGGGTGTTTTATTAATAGCAGAATAGAACCACAGTATGTAAAGGGTGTATCTGACACGTATAGATCCAGACTAGGCCGCAAATAAAGATCTTTGGCCAAAATGGGTGTTTTATTAATAGCAGAATACAACCACAGTATCTAAAGGGTGTATCTTACAATGACATATGCAGCAAAGGCTGCAAAACTACGTTTTTTGTCCAAAATGGAAATTATTTTTTATAATAGAATTTGACAGCAGTATATAACGATGGAATTTCACACGGGAAGATGCAGCAAGGGCTGTAAAATTGTGTATTTTGCACAAAAATTGTGTTTTTTTAAACCCAGAAAATTATAGCTGTATTTGTAGCTTAAATTGCACACTGACTAATGCGGCAGAGGCCCAAAATGAAGGTTATTGCCAAAAATGGGTGTTTTTTCTAAGCCAGAATATTATTGAAGTTTTTAAAACTTCAATAATATTCTCATCATCCGAGACGTGCTGCGTTCTCTTCCACTTCTGGGGCAGGAATAGGTGGATGGCCCTGGGAAACCCTGCTAACAGAGTCATCAAAAAGTAGAAGAGACTGCTGCATGACTTGGGGCTCAAACTGCTTGGCTGATTTGCAAAGGGGTGAGGTAAAAGACTGATGGACATCGGCTGCAGGTGCCAACTCTGATCTTTCAGCAGGAGACTGGGTGGGAGATAATGTGAAGGAACTGGAGGCACTGTCAGAAACCCAATCTACTATCGCCTGAAATTGTTCTGGCCTCACCATTCGTAGAGCCGCATTAGGCCCGACCAAATACCGCTGCAGGTTCGGACGCCTACTCACGCCTGAGGAAGGGGTTTCACTTGTGCGTGTAACTGGCACAGATCGACCACATCCTCTCCCTGCAACAGGAGCTCCACCAGCAGCGCCACGACCTGGGCCACATCCCTTATTTGACGCTCTCCTCATATTTCTCAAATTTAGGATCTTGCCCTAAATGGGTGTTTTATTAATAGCAGAATAGAACCACAGTATGTAAAGGGTATATCTCACACGTACAGATTCAGACTAGGCTGCAATTTAAGTTTTTTGCCCAAAATGGCTGTTTTACAAATAACAGAATAGAACCACAGTATCTAAAGTGTGTATCTTATACGTACAGATGCAAACTATGCCGCAATTAAAGATTATTGCCAAAATGGGTGTATTATTAATAGCAGAATAGAACCACAGTATGTAAAGGGTGTATCTCACATGTACAGATCCAGACTAGGCTGCAATTTAAATTTTTCCCCCCAAAATTGTTGTATTTCAAATAACAGAATAGAAACACAGTATCTAAAGTGTGTATCTCACACGTACAGATGCAGACTAGGCCGCAATTAAAGATTTTTGCACAAATAGGTTGTTTTATTAATAGCAGAATAGAACCACAGTATGTAAAGGCTGTATCTCACATGTACAGATGCAAATTAGGCCGCAATTAAATATTTTTGGCAAAAATGGGTGTTTTATTAATAGCAGAATAGAACCACAGTATGTAAAGGGTGTATCTGACACGTATAGATCCAGACTAGGCCGCAAATAAAGATCTTTGGCCAAAATGGGTGTTTTATTAATAGCAGAATACAACCACAGTATCTAAAGGGTGTATCTTACAATGACATATGCAGCAAAGGCTGCAAAACTACGTTTTTTGTCCAAAATGGAAATTATTTTTTATAATAGAATTTGACAGCAGTATATAACGATGGAATTTCACACGGGAAGATGCAGCAAGGGCTGTAAAATTGTGTATTTTGCACAAAAATTGTGTTTTTTTAAACCCAGAAAATTATAGCTGTATTTGTAGCTTAAATTGCACACTGACTAATGCGGCAGAGGCCCAAAATGAAGGTTATTGCCAAAAATGGGTGTTTTTTCTAAGCCAGAATATTATTGAAGTTTTTAAAACTTCAATAATATTCTCATCATCCGAGACGTGCTGCGTTCTCTTCCACTTCTGGGGCAGGAATAGGTGGATGGCCCTGGGAAACCCTGCTAACAGAGTCATCAAAAAGTAGAAGAGACTGCTGCATGACTTGGGGCTCAAACTGCTTGGCTGATTTGCAAAGGGGTGAGGTAAAAGACTGATGGACATCGGCTGCAGGTGCCAACTCTGATCTTTCAGCAGGAGACTGGGTGGGAGATAATGTGAAGGAACTGGAGGCACTGTCAGAAACCCAATCTACTATCGCCTGAAATTGTTCTGGCCTCACCATTCGTAGAGCCGCATTAGGCCCGACCAAATACCGCTGCAGGTTCGGACGCCTACTCACGCCTGAGGAAGGGGTTTCACTTGTGCGTGTAACTGGCACAGATCGACCACATCCTCTCCCTGCAACAGGAGCTCCACCAGCAGCGCCACGACCTGGGCCACATCCCTTATTTGACGCTCTCCTCATATTTCTCAAATTTAGGATCTTGCCCTAAATGGGTGTTTTATTAATAGCAGAATAGAACCACAGTATGTAAAGGGTATATCTCACACGTACAGATTCAGACTAGGCTGCAATTTAAGTTTTTTGCCCAAAATGGCTGTTTTACAAATAACAGAATAGAACCACAGTATCTAAAGTGTGTATCTTATACGTACAGATGCAAACTATGCCGCAATTAAAGATTATTGCCAAAATGGGTGTATTATTAATAGCAGAATAGAACCACAGTATGTAAAGGGTGTATCTCACATGTACAGATCCAGACTAGGCTGCAATTTAAATTTTTCCCCCCAAAATTGTTGTATTTCAAATAACAGAATAGAAACACAGTATCTAAAGTGTGTATCTCACACGTACAGATGCAGACTAGGCCGCAATTAAAGATTTTTGCACAAATAGGTTGTTTTATTAATAGCAGAATAGAACCACAGTATGTAAAGGCTGTATCTCACATGTACAGATGCAAATTAGGCCGCAATTAAATATTTTTGGCAAAAATGGGTGTTTTATTAATAGCAGAATAGAACCACAGTATGTAAAGGGTGTATCTGACACGTATAGATCCAGACTAGGCCGCAAATAAAGATCTTTGGCCAAAATGGGTGTTTTATTAATAGCAGAATACAACCACAGTATCTAAAGGGTGTATCTTACAATGACATATGCAGCAAAGGCTGCAAAACTACGTTTTTTGTCCAAAATGGAAATTATTTTTTATAATAGAATTTGACAGCAGTATATAACGATGGAATTTCACACGGGAAGATGCAGCAAGGGCTGTAAAATTGTGTATTTTGCACAAAAATTGTGTTTTTTTAAACCCAGAAAATTATAGCTGTATTTGTAGCTTAAATTGCACACTGACTAATGCGGCAGAGGCCCAAAATGAAGGTTATTGCCAAAAATGGGTGTTTTTTCTAAGCCAGAATATTATTGAAGTTTTTAAAACTTGTTTTTAACAATCACAGATGAAGCAAGGGCTGCAATATAAAAGCTGTATATAACGCTTGGATTTCACATGTGCAGATGCAGCAAGGGCTGTAAAATTGTGTATTTTGCCCAAAAAGGGTGTTTTATTAATAGCAGAATAGAACCACAGTATCTAAAGTGTGTATCTCACACGTATAGATCCAGACTAGGTCGTAATTAACGATTTTTGCCCAAAATTAGTGTTTTTCTAATAGCAGAATAGAACGACAGTATGTAAAGTGTGTATGTCACACGTACAGATGTAGACTAGGCCACAATTAAATATTTTTACCCAAAATTAGTGTTTTTCTAATAGCAGAATTGAACCACAGTATCTAAAGTGTGTATCTCACATGTACAGATCCAGAGTAGGCCGCAATTTAAGTTTTTTTGCCCAAAATGGCTGTTTTTGAAATAACAGAATAGAACCACAGTATCTAAAGTGTGTATCTCACACGTACAGATGCAGACTAGGCCGCAATTACAGATTTTTGCCCAAAATGGGTGTTTTATTAATAGCAGAATCGAACCACAGTATGTAAAGGGTGTATCTCACACGTACAGATCCAGACTAGGCCGCAATTAAAGATTTTTGGGCAAAATGGGTGTTTTATTAACCACCTCAGCCCCCTTAGCTTAAACACCCTTAATGACCAGGCCACTTTTTACACTTCTGACCTACAGTACTTTCACCGTTTATTGCTCGGTCATGCAACTTACCACCCAAATGAATTTTACCTCCTTTTCTTCTCACTAATAGAGCTTTCATTTGGTGGTATTTCATTGCTGCTGACATTTTTACTTTTTTTGTTATTAATCGAAATTTAACTATTTTTGTGCAATAAAATGACATTTTTCACTTTCAGTAGTAAAATTTTGCAAAAAAAACAACATCCATATATAAATTTTTCTCTAAATTTATTGTTCTACATGTCTTTGATAAAAAAAAATGTTTGGGTAAAAAAAAAATGGTTTGGGTAAAAGTTATAGCGTTTACAAACTATGGTACAAAAATGGGAATTTCCGCTTTTTGAAGCAGCTCTGACTTTCTGAGCACCTGTCATGTTTCCTGAGGTTCTACAATGCCCAGACAGTACAAACACCCCACAAAAGACCCCATTTCAGAAAGTAGACACCCTAAGGTATTCGCTGATGGGCATAGTGAGTTCATTGAACTTTTAATTTTTTGTCACAAGTTAGTGGAAAATGATGATTTTTTTAGATTTTTTTTTTCTTACAAAGTCTCATATTCCACTAACTTGTGACAAAAAAATAAAAACTTCTATGAACTCACTATGCCCATCAGCGAATACCTTGGGGTGTCTTCTTTCCAAAATGAGGTCACTTGTGGGGTAGTTATACTGCCCTGGCTTTCTAAGGGCCCAAATGTGTGGTAAGTAGTTTGAAATCAAAATCTGTAGAAAATGGCCGGTGAAATCCGAAAGGTGCTCTTTGGAATGTGGGCCCCTTTGCCCACCTAGGCTGCAAAAAAGTGTCACACATCTGGTTTCTCCGTACTCAGGAGAAGTTGGGCAATGTGTTTTGGGGTGTCATTTTACATATACCCATGCTGGGTGAGATAAATATCTTGGTCAAATGCCAACTTTGTATAAAAAAATTGAAAAAGTTGTCTTTTGCCAAGATATTTCTCTCACCCAGCATGGGTATATATAAAATGACACCCCAAAACACATTGCCCAACTTCTCCTGAGTACGGAGATACCAGATGTGTGACACTTTTTTGCAGCCTAGGTGGGCAAAGGGGCCCACATTCCAAAGAGCACCTTTCGGATTTCACTGGCCTTTTCTTACACATTTTGATTTCAAACTACTTGCCACACATTTGGGCCCCTAGAATGCAAGGGCAGTATAACTACCCCACAAGTGACCCCATTTTGGAAAGAAGACACCCCAAGGTATTCGCTGATGGGCATAGTGAGTTCATAGAAGTTTTTATTTTTTGTCACAAGTTAGTGGAATATGAGACTTTGTAAAAAAAAAAAAATCATCATTTTCCACTAACTTGTGACAAAAAATAAAAAATTCTAGGAACTCGCCATGCCCCTCACGGAATACCTTGGGGTGTCTTCTTTCCAAAATGGCGTCACTTGTGGGGTAGTTATACTGCCCTGGAATTCTAGGGGCCCAAATGTGTGGTAAGTAGTTTGAAATCAAAATCTGTAAAAAATGGCCGGTGAAATCCGAAAGGTGCTTTTTGGAATGTGGGCCCCTTTGCCCACCTAGGCTGCAAAAAAGTGTCACACATCTGGTATCTCCGTACTCAGGAGAAGTTGGGCAATGTGTTTTGGGGTGTCATTTTACATATACCCATGCTGGGTGAGATAAATATCTTGGTCAAATGCCAACTTTGTATAAAAAAATGGGAAAAGTTGTCTTTTGCCAAGATATTTCTCTCACCCAGCATGGGTATATGTAAAAAGACACCCCAAAGCACATTGCCCAACTTCTCCTGAGTACGGAGATACCACATGTGTGACACTTTTTTGTAGCCTAGGTGGGCAAAGGGGCCCACATTCCAAAGAGCACCTTTCGGATTTCACCGGCCATTTTTTACAGATTTTGATTTCAAACCACTTCTCACGCATTCGGACCCCTAAAATGCCAGGGCAGTATAACTACCCCACAAGTGACCCCATTTTGGAAAGAAGACACCCCCAGGTATTCGCTGATGGGCATAGTGAGTTCATGAAAGTTTTTATTTTTTGTCACAAGTTAGTGGAATATGAGACTTTGTAAGAAAAAATAAATAAATAAAAAAATCATTTTCCGCTAACTTGTGACAAAAAATAAAAAATTCAAGGAACTCTCCGTGCCCCTCACGGAATACCTTTGGGTGTCTTCTTTCCAAAATGGGGTTACTTGTGGGGTAGTTATACCGCCCTGGCATTTTCCAGGGGCCCTAATGTGTGGTAAGTAGGTAAATGATGCTACTTTGCTCTTTGGAATGTGGGCCCCTTTGCCCACCTAGGCTGCAAAAAAGTGTCACACATGTGGTATCGCCGTATTCAGGAGAAGTTGGGTAAAGTGTTTTGGGGTGTCTTTTTACATATACTCATGCTGGGTGAGAGAAATATCTCGGCAAAAGACAACTTTTCCAATTTTTTATACAAAGTTGGCATTTGACCAAGATATTTATCTCACCCAGCATGGGTATATGTAAAATGACACCCCAAAACACATTGCCCAACTTCTCCTGAGTACGGCGATACCAGATGTGTGACACTTTTTTGCAGCCTAGATGCGCAAAGGGGCCCACATTCCTTTTATGAGGGCATTTTTAGACATTTGGATCCCAGACTTCTTCTCACGCTTTAGGGCCCCTAAAAGGCCAGGGCAGTATAAATACCCCACATGTGACCCCATTTTGGAAAGAAGACACCCCAAGGTATTCAATGAGGGGCATGGCGAGTTTATAGAAATTTTTTTTTTTTGGCACAAGTTAGCGGAAATTTATATTTTTATTTTTTTTCTCACAAAGTCTCCCTTTCCGCTAACTTGGGACAAAAATTTCAATCTTTCATGGACTCAATATGCCCCTCACGGAATACCTGGGGGTGTCTTCTTTCTGAAATGGGGTCACATGTGGGGTATTTATACTGCCCTGGCATTCTAGGGGCAGTATAAATGTCTAAAAATTTTACGCATTTGGATTTCGTGAGGGGTATGGTGAGTTCATGTGAGATTTTATTTTTTGACACAAGTTAGTGAAATATGAGACTTTGTAAGAAAAAATAAATAAATTTCCGCTAACTTGGGCCAAAAAAATGTCTGAATGGAGCCTTACATGGGGGTGATCAATGACAGGGGGGTGATCAATGACAGGGGGGTGATCAGGGAGTCTATATGGGGTGATCACCCCCCTGTCATTGATCACCCCCCTGTCATTGATCACCCCCCTATAAGGCTCCATTCAGATGTCCGTATGTGTTTTGCGGATCCAAACCATGTATCAGTGGATCCGTAAAAATCATGCGGACGTCTGAATGGAGCCTTACAGGGGAGTGATCAATGACAGGGGGGTGATCAATGACAGGGGGGTGATCAGGGAGTCTATATGGGGTGATCACCCCTGTCATTGATCACCCCCTATAAGGCTCCATTCAGATGTCCGTATGTGTTTTGCGGATCCGATCCATGTATCAGTGGATCCGTAAAAATCATGCGGACGTCTGAATGGAGCCTTACAGGGGAGTGATCAATGACAGGGGGGTGATCAATGACAGGGGGGTGATCAGGGAGGCTATATGGGGTGATCACCCCTGTCATTGATCACCCCCCTATAAGGCTCCATTCAGATGTCCGTATGTGTTTTGCGGATCCGATCCATGTATCAGTGGATCCGTAAAAATCATGCGGACATCTGAATAGAGCCTTACAGGGGAGTGATCAATGACAGGGGGGTGATCAATGACAGGGGGGTGATCAGGGAGTCTATATGGGGTGATCACCCCCCTGTAAGGCTTTATTCAGACGTCCGTATGTATTTTGCGGATCTGATCCATGTATCAGTGGATCCGTAAAAATCATGCGGACGTCTGAATGGAGCCTTACAGGGGAGTGATTAATGACAGGGGGGTGATCAATGACAAGGGGGTGATCAGGGAGTCTATATGGGGTGATCACCCCCGTCATTGATCACCCCCCTGTAAGGCTCCATTCAGACGTCCGTATGTGTTTTGCGGATCCGATCCATGTATCAGTGGATCCGTAAAAATCATGCGGACGTCTGAATGGAGCCTTACAGGGGAGTGATCAATGAAAGGGGGGTGATCAATGACAGGGGGTGATCAGGGAATCTATATGGGGTGATCAGGGGTGATCAGTGGTTCATAAGGGGTTAATAAGTGACAGGGGGGGTGTAGTGTAGTGTAGTGGTGTTTGGTGCTACTTTACTGAGCTACCTGTTTCCTCTGGTGGTCGATCCAAGCAAAAGGGACCACCAGAGGACCAGGTAGCAGGTATATTAGACACTGTTATCAAACCAGCGTCTAATATACCTGTTAGGGGTTAAAAAAATCGCATCTCCAGCCTGCCAGCGAACGATCGCCGCTGGCAGGCTGGAGATCCACTCTCTTACCTTCCGATCCTGTGAACTCGCGCGCCTGTGTGCGTGCGTTCACAGGAAATCTCGGCTCACGCGAGATGACGCGTATATGCGTCGCTGAGCGCAGGGCTGCCGCCTCCGGACCGCAATCCTGCGTTAGGCGGTCCGGAGGTGGTTAATAGCAGAATAGAATTATCTAAAGGGTGTATCTCACAATGACATATGCAACAAAGGCTGCAAAATAGTTTTTTTTTAATTACAGAATATGACAGCTGACAGCAGTATATAACTCTTGATTTTCACACGTGCAGATGCAGCAAGGGCTGTAAAATTGTGTATTTTGCACAAAAAGGGTGTTTTTTTAAAACCCTGAAAATTATAGTTGTATTTCTAGCTTAAATTTCACACTGACTAATAAGGCAGAGGGCCAAAATGAAGGTTATTGCCAAAAATGGGTGTTTTTTCAGAGCCAGAAAATTATTGAAGTTTTTAAAACTTGTTTTTAACAATCACAGATGCAGCAAGGGCTGCAATATTAAGTATTTTGCAAAAAACAGGGTGTTTTTTTTAATAAAAATATGTCAGAATTTGATGTAATCTTCTAAATTACCACTAGTGGCCACTCTGAACTTGTGTTGCAATTTCGCTCCTCCACAACTGGAGGCTGCTGTGTTATCTAAGGATTTGCCCTTAACTAAGATGGCCGTTGTGATACTAATTGGGAGCCATCTTGTTTCCTGTTTGGGCCTACTTATACCCATGAGGCTATGCAAACATTGCTCGAGTATTGTGACTTGTTCCAGTCTCCTGCTCCTCAGAACCGTCCTTTCCAGACCGTTCCGATTCTTCACTGGATTCCCTACCTTGCGATCTACTCCTCAAGTCTGCGCCTCGCTTGTTCCTTCTGGCCACTGGATTCCAGCCGCATCTACCAGCAGCGTAACAGGATACTCGAGCCATGCCCATGGAATCTGCCGGGGAACTGGACTTGGAGGTTTGTGCAAATAATATGAACTGTTTACTAACCAACATCTACAGTACAGACCAAAAGTTTGGACACACCTTCTCATTCAAAGAGTTTTCTTTATTTTCATGACTTTGAAAATTGTAGATTCACACTGAAGGCATCAAAACTATGAATTAACACATGTTGAATTATATACATAACAAACAAGTGTGAAACAACTGAAAATATGTCATATTCTAGGTTCTTCAAAGTAGCCACCTTTTGCTTTGATTACTGCTTTGCACACTCTTGGCATTCTCTTGATGAGCTTCAAGAGGTAGTCCCCTGAAATGGTTTTCACTTCACAGGTGTGCCCTGTCAGGTTTAATAAGTGGTATTTCTTGCCTTATAAATGGGGTTGGGACCATCAGTGGCGTTGAGGAGAAGTCAGGTGGATACACAGCTGATAGTCCTACTGAATAGACTGTTAGAATTTGTATTATGGCAAGAAAAAAGCAGCTAAGTAAAGAAAAACGAGTGGTCATCATTACTTTAAGAAATGAAGGTCAGTCAGTCAGCCGAAAAATTGGGAAAACTTTGATAGTAAGGGTTATTTGACCATGAAGGAGAGTGATGGGGTGCTGCGCTAGATGACCTGGCCTCCACAGTCACCGGACCTGAACCCAATCGAGATGGTTTGGGGTGAGCTGGACCGCAGAGTGAAGGCAAAAGGGCCAACAAGTGCTAAGCATCTCTGGGAACTCCTTCAAGACTGTTGGAAGACCATTTCAGGGGACTACCTCTTGAAGCTCATCAAGAGAATGCCAAGAGTGTGCAAAGCAGTAATCAAAGCAAAAGGTGGCTACTTTGAAGAACCTAGAATATGACATATTTTCAGTTGTTTCACACTTGTTTGTTATGTATATAATTCCACATGTGTTAATTCATAGTTTTGATGCCTTCATAGTCATGAAAATAAAGAAAACTCTTTGAATGAGAAGGTGTGTCCAAACTTTTGGTCTGTACTGTACGCTGAAATGCAAAATTTTAAAACAAAATACTTGGCATTTGAAAACCAAACATCTCATAGTGTGCAAGTATTTGGACAAGCAACTCAGGATTTACAAAACATGGTGGCTCAACACGCAGAGCAAATACAGGAACTTCATACCTGGGCCATGGTTCCAGCTTCTTCATCCACCTTGCCTCTTCCACCCTTCAGGTTTGGAGGGGACCGTGATAAGTACCGTGGATTCATTAATCAATGCAAGTTATATTTTGGTGCAAACACTTCTCACTTCCTCACTGACAGATCTAAGGTGCTGTGTATTATTATGCTTCTGACACATAAGGGTGTAGCCTGGGCTAATCCTCTTATTGAGACCAATGATGCACGCCTAGATGATCTGGAAGCTTTCCTTGCAGCTATGAGCCAAGTATTTGATGATCCTAATCGATGTGCCACATCAGAAGCAACCCTACAGGCCTTACGTCAGGGCAGCCGCTCGGTTGCCGAATATGCCACAGAATTTAGAAGGTGGGTCATTGATACTGAATGGAATAATGCCGCAAAATTAACATTTTTCAAGAATGGACTATCTAATGCACTTAAAGATGAATTAGCACCGTCAGAAACATTTGGGAGCATGTGAGCATGTGAGCGTCTGACGTAGGATGCTAGGCTCCTCCCCCCTGCCCTGCCGTCCATTCGTGTGGAGCTGTGGTCTGCTAGCTGCCGCTCGTAGGAGCACGCCGATATGGACGACCATGTCAGCTAAGGAAGCCGAGGGTACCGACACTGAGGTGGTGAGAGTGCCGACACTGAAGACACTGAGGTGGTGAGAGCCTCGCTGAGATGAGAGCTGGTGTGTCATTGCTGGCAGTGTGAGGTGTGCTGCTGTGCTAGCGTTGTTTGGGGGCTGGTACCTGATAATAACCAAAGCCTACGCAGGAGGCAACTGTCGCAGAAACTTTCTTTTATACGGATCAACATGATTATGTATAGCACACTATCAAGTGCGGCAAGTGTACTGCGCTAATCATTTTGTGTGGGGTTGGAAAAGGGGTACTAGAGGTACCAGGACACTGCGCCCACAAAAAATATTCCCTGTGGAAAGTAAAGTAGGTGAGAATGGAGGCAAAATAGGAGTAAGGGGTGAAGATATGTTGTTGGCGACATTCTGATATAATGGGTGGACATGGATATGTTATAATCACCTTTGTATCAGGATTTTGGTTCTCGCTATAAGTCCCCTAAAAAACTTCTTGGGGGTCTAACCCCTACTAACACCACCTAACTGTTTGGATTTATCAAGGACTAACGCTTTGCATAGTAACTAACTCCCGCACCTGCCTTCAAGTAATATTAAGAAAGCGACTCCGGATAGCGCCTACTCCATTACCTGTGGACTGCATGAACTGTAACAACAATAACAACTTACTAACTGGACTGTTTTGTTTCTTGTGTGTCCTTTTTTTTTTTTCTTTTTTCTTTTTCCCCTGTTCACTAATATCAGTATGTTCCAGGCAATTCTCCCTGATTTTTTATTTTTTTTTTGCTTGGGAAACCACGACGTATGTGGTGATTGGTCTGATTAGTTGTTTGGACTATCCCTATTAACACTGACTAGTTGTGTGTACTATATTAACAGAGTTTTCTTTTTTTTTCTTTTATTGTTTTTTTTTATGCTGGGGAAAAATTTGTAATATAGACTGAATTGCTGGGAGAATAATTGAAATAGTCGTGAGAACGGGAGGGGAAGAGTTGGGGAGGAAGGAGAGAGGAAAGTAGGAGAGGGGGGGGGAGAGGGGAGAGAGGAGAGAGGTAGAAGGGAGGTAGAAGGGAGAGGAGAGGGAGAGGGAAAAGAGGAGGACTAAATAAAAACTGAAGAGAGAGGGGGAGAGAGGGGAAGGAGGGAAAGGAAAGACAGAGAAAAAAGAAGGGAGGGGGGGAAGAGAAGGGAAAGAAAAGAAAAGAGGAAATATATATATACAAAGATGCCCCCAAAGAAAAAAGATGAACAGCGTGCTCCTACTAGTGCTAGTAGTAGGAGATCAATAACAGGCGTAGAGACCGGGCAAAAACAGCTTAATTTAAATAAATATCTGACTCCCTATTCCCCAGTCTCTACTCCTCCACAGAAGGAAAAAAGGATAAACACAGAAGTATACACTAAGACACAGGAGAATGTGAACGAGGGTACTATGGGAGGGGTAGGTACTCTTGAGCCGGTCCTAGAGATAGATGCAAAAATGATGAAGGATATATTTCAGACTGTCTCTAGGACGGAAAATATAATGGGGAGTATAGTGACGCAGATCGGGGCAGTACAAGTTGATGTCAGTATAATCCGAGGGGATATGGAGAAAATAAGAGAGCGACTACACGAGATGGAAAAAAGGATTCCTGCTTTGGAGTATTCGGTAGAGAAGTTAGAGAAAGAGGTGTTATGTTTGAAAGAGTCAAATACTAAGATGGAACAAAAAATAATATATCAGGAAGATAGATCGAGGAGGACAAATATACGATGCGTAGGGATTCCAGAACGGGAGGAGGGGAACAACAGTATTGATTATATGGAGCGATGGATAAAAGGAAACTGTACTGAGGGTATTCTTTCTCCTATGTTCTCTATTGAAAGAGCACATAGGGTTCCTGGGAAAAAAAGGGTCCCAGGTGACTATCCCAGAGCTCTATGTTGGTGAAATGTCTACTTTCCAAGGATCGGGATGCAATATTAGCAGATGCTAGAGTTTCTGATAAATATCAAATACATGGGGTAAAGATAAGACTATTTCCAGACTATTCGGCAGATACTAATGCACGAAGGAAAGAGTATATAACTGTAAAAAAGAGATTAAGGGAAGTAGGTTTGAAATATAGTTTACTCTTTCCTGCAAAGTTAAGAGTGGAATATAAAGGAAAGGCTGAATTTTTTCAGACACCAGCGGATGTAGATGAATGGTTAGATAGGATGGACAGTAGTTAGGGTATTGGGGAGGTTGGGGAGCCACTATGCTGAGTAATGGAGCTGCCTTGTCTGCTGATCCGCAGCAAGGGAGCTACTCAGAAGGGGGGTGGTGGGAGGGGAGTATTTTTTTATTTTTTTTATTTTCTTCCCCCCCCCGCTAGTTGGTTAGGTTTGTCTCGTTAAATGTGAGAGGTTTGCGGGAAAGGATAAAGAGATATGCTGTCTTTGAGTGGATTAGGAGGTTCTTGCCAGCCATCGTCTGCCTCCAAGAGACACACTTAGTTAAAGAGTCCCTCATTTGGATGGAAAAGGGATGGAGAGCGGAAGGGTACCACTCAGTATATACTACCTATTCTAGAGGGGTTTCAATTTTGGTGCATAAAATGGTAATCGTAAATGTATATATTCCTCCACCATATAAGTCAGATGTGTTGTACGAGTTGCGCAGATTTATGTTGAATAGACAGGAATGTATAATGATTGCGACAGGAGATTATAATGCTGTAATGGATCCACTCAGAGACAGAGTGTCTGGCAGAGGGGGAAGAATACAAAATGTAGATCTTTGTAAAATGGTCCTGGAGTTCAACTGGATTGATGTCTGGCGTTATTTAAATCCAGAGGAAATAATGTATTCCTGTTACTCTAAAACACACCAAACGTGGTCAAGAATAGATATGGTTATAGGAAATAAAAACTTAATGACCCAAAGTAGGATAAAGATAAAGTATTTGCCTATGGCTTTATCCGATCACAGTGCCATTGTAATGGATTTGGATTTGAACAAGAGGCAAAATTTGCCACTGTTTAAGTTCAATCCCCACTGGTTAATGTATATCCCAGATAAAGAGAGTATAGGGCTGGATTTAAAAAACTTTTTTTTAGAAAATAGCGGTTCTGCTAAAAGATCTATGGTGTGGGACACGGCTAAGGCATACTTGAGAGGATGTCTGTTTAAAAAGGTGAACTATTTTTAAAAAACTACCAAAGAAAAGGGTAAATTATTGGAAAAGAACTTAGAAGAAGCAAGATCCTTATGTATAACGAATCCGACCGGAAACAATAAGAAGAAATGGGAGCAAGAACATGAAAATTTAAAAACATATTATATGGATAAAACAAGGAAGGAATTGTTCTTTCAGGGGTTTCAGTTGGCTTCGGAGGGAGAAAAGGTTGGAAAAATCCTAGCAGGTATAGTGAAAAATCAGAAAGGGAAAACATGGATAGGGGCAATTAAGGACAATAGAGATGAAATAGTCTTTAGTGCACAAGAACCAGGTGGGTTTTGTCAGGGAGGAGACAATACTAGGCGAACTATCGATTTAGTAGAAATCGTTAATAAGCGTAATGACATATCACTTTTGCTAAGCCTCGACGCTGAAAAAGCGTTTGATCGATTAAATTGGCCGTTTATGTTCTCCGCCCTGGGGGCCTTTGGCATTACCGGACCCTTTCTTAATGCCCTGAAAGTCCTATATGCCCAGCCTACGGCTACAGTAAAAATGTCTCATGCACAATCCTCGATCTTCCCCATATATAATGGTACACGTCAGGGCTGTCCACTGTCCCCATTAATTTTTGTCCTTTGCATTGAGCCCCTCGCAGCAGCCATTAGGGCTCACCCTGATATCCGTGGAGTTTTGGTGAATAAAGTAGAGTTCAAATTGTCCTTGTTCGCTGACGATATCTTGCTTACATTGACAAATCCACACATCTCACTTCCTAACCTCTTTCGCCTTCTGGAAACCTACGGCAGGCTATCGGGTTACAAGGTTAATACTGCTAAGACTGAAGCCTTACCCCTTAACTTCTCCCTAGATGATTTAAATATACTAAAAACTAACTTTCGCTTTAGATGGCAAGACACAAAACTGCGTTATCTTGGAATTGGCCTAACTCCGACATATGGTTCACTATATGGTCAAAATTTTCCAAATACTTTCCGTGAACTAAAGATGCTCATGACCAGGTGGATGTCTCTTCCCATTTCCTTATTAGGTCGCATAGCCGAGGGTCAAAATGACAATTTTGCCCAAACTTTTATATTTGTTTGAAACACTACCGATCCCTGTTCCTCTAAAGGAATTAAGGGCCTTTCAGACAAGTATGCTAAAGTTTATATGGAATGGGAAGAGGCATCGGATTGGATGTGCAACTCTCACGGCACTCAAATCTCAAGGTGGTTTGGCAACTCCAGATGTTACGAGGTATTATTGGGCCACACATCTCAGAAGGCTCCCAGCTTGGTCTAATTTATATGCTTATTCCAGATGGCTAGAAATAGAAAAACTATGGTTAGCCCCTATACATCCCAATTCACTTTTATGGACACCACTTCCGAGCACGTTGGTTCCGGAAATGTTAGGTCCAATGACTCATACATATAATATTTGGCGCAGTTGTAATCGTAAATTCTCTCTAGCACCTGAAAAGTCTTCAATGACTTCCTTCTTATTTAATCCCCTGTTCCCGATGGGTATGCACGCCTCTTTTCTTAAGCCTTGGTTCTCCAATAAATTATTTCGCTTTGTGGATATAACTGACCATAAAACACTCTGCTTATTGCCACTGGATAGGTTAAAAATGTCCTTTAAGTTACCTGAATCCTCTGGATATCAGTATTTACAACTTCAACATCTGCTTTCTGGCCTCTTTAAATCCTCGAGCGTCTCCACCCCTTCTACATTTGAGAAATTATGCAAGCTGTCAAGCACCACTAGGGGTCTCATTTCAGAGATTTATGGTATTTTGCCGTCTTCAACTGTGAAACATCCTTATATGATTAAATGGGAATCTATCCTTGGTCGCTCTGTGTCGCCTGCTGAATGGGGGCTGATTTGGGAAAGGACTGCAAAGACCTCCTCCTGCGTTACACATAAGGAAAACTCTTATAAGATACTTATGTTTTGGTATCACACCCCAAAATTATTGAGACACCTTAACCCTAACATCTCAGATAGATGTTGGAGATGTGCTACAGGAGAAGGCTCTCATATACATATTTTCTGGGAGTGCCCCCTGATTCAGTCTTTTTGGCATATGGTACAGGAGGTTCTTTTCAGTCTGCTCAATATCAGATTCCCACTAGACCCTTTCTTTTATTTGTTAAATATGCCGTCGATATCACTGAAGAGACATGTTTTATTTCTTACTTTACACATTCTGACTGCAGCCAGACGTCTTATAGCTAGATTCTGGAAGAAAACAACTTCCCCCACCCAGCTAGACCTTCTTACCAATATCACCGAGGTTAGAAGGATGGAATATCTATCAGCTAGCCTAACTAATAGTTTGGAAAGGTTTAACAAAATATGGCAGTTATGGGACGACGTTCATGAGCTTAACTAGTGAGCGTATGGCATCTACCTTTTACTTCCTTTCCTCTTGTGTCGTGTCTTTGTCAATACTCCCATTGTTTGTGACATTTATTTATTTGTTTTTCTTTACTTGCCTAAGTTAGGATTACTTTTACTGCTGATTTTTTTTTCTTTTTTATTCTATGCATATCCTATACAATTGGATACGATATTACATAATTGTACCAACATTTTCTTATGTTCTCTATACTCTAAGATTATTGATAACAAATAGTCTTTTGTAAATGTTAAGCATTTTGTAAAAAATGATAAGTGATGTCAACTTGTCTACCTGTCTATGCTTTTAAAATGAAAATAAAAAGATAATAAAAAAAAAAAAAGAGATGAAATGGTCAGTTCACCCGAGGGAATTAAAAAGGTCTTCGTTGAATATTTTGAGGAACTCTATAAGTCTAGGGTACAATATAACAAAAAAGACCTGGACAATTATTTAGATCAGATTGTTATCCCCGAGATATCTAAAACACAAAAAGAATACCTAGATAAAGAAATTTCTAATTTAGAGATAGAGGAGGTTCTGGGTCAGGTGAAACCATTAAAATCACCAGGGTGTGATGGACTCCCCTTTGAAATATATAAAACTTTCTCGCAGGTGTTAATACCGGAATTAAGAGCGACATTGAGTGAGGGCCAAAAAATTGGTGATTTACCGGAGTCAATGAAAGAAGCAATAATAACACTGATCCCAAAAAAGAGTAAAGAACAATTAGATCCCGGCTCATATAGACCAATATCTTTGTTGAATACGGACGTGAAGATTCTAGCAAAGGTTTTGGCAGGTAGGCTCTCTAAGGTGATTAAAGGTATAATCCAAGAAGATCAGACAGGTTTTATACCAGGAAGGACAATATACTCAAATATTAGAAGGCTGTACCTTAATATTGAAGCTAATAAAACAGAAGCTGGCGAAAAAGCTATACTCTCACTGGATGCACAAAAGGCTTTTGACTGCATCGAGTGGGAGTATTTATGGGCAGTATTGAAAAGGGTTGGTATAGGGGAGGGATTTATAAAATGGATTCAACTCATATATTCCAATCCTAGGTCCAGGGTGATGGTGGATGGGAGCATGTCCCTGCCTTTTGCCCTTCATAGGGGCACTAGGAAGGGATGCCCTCTCTCCCCACTATTATTCGCCATTGCAATAGAACCTTTGGCATGCTTGATAAGAAATAACAGGGAGTACAAGGGTTTTCAGTATAGGGATGGCACCCGCAAGGGTGCACGTGCTTGAGCAACACGGGAGTTTTAAATATTTAGGTATACAGATTTCTACAAATATTCAAGATTATGAGAAATTAAATGTACTCCCTTTAATAAAAGAACTCAGAACTAAAATACACATCTGGAAAAAATTACCATTGTAAATTCAGGGCCGGGTGAATTTAATAAAAATTATTTTCCTTCCAAAAATATTATATGTCTTACAAAATTCCCCAACGTGGTTGCTGAAAAAACTCTTCAGGTTGTTAGATAGTTTAATGGGGGATTTTATCTGGAAAGGTGATACTCCCAGGTTAAGGAGAGAGGTTCTTCAGCTCCCAGTAATAGATGGTGGCTTAGCAGTTCCAAATTGTTTTTTTTTGTTATTTAATAACACAATATACTCAGATAAATGGAACTTTAAAAGGAATGGTGGGGAGGGATGAGTTAATAAAAATGGGGTGGATAGGGGACACAAACTACAGGGTGGGCCATTTATATGGATACACCTTAATAAAATGGGAATGGTTGGTGATATTACCTTCCTGTTTGTGGCACATTAGTATATGTGAGGGGGGAAACTTTTCAAGATGGGTGGTGACCATGGCGGCCATTTTGAAGTCGGCCATTTTGAATCCAACTTTTGTTTTTTCAATAGGAAGAGGGTCATGTGACACATCAAACTTATTGGGAATTTCACAAGAAAAACAATGGTGTGCTTGGTTTTAACGTAACTTTATTCTTTCATGAGTTATTTACAAGTTTCTGACCACTTATAAAATGTGTTCAATGTGCTGCCCATTGTGTTGGATTGTCAATGCAACCCTCTTCTCCCACTCTTCACACACTGATAGCAATACCGCAGGAGAAATGCTAGCACAGGCTTCCAGTATCCGTAGTTTCAGGTGCTGCACATCTCGTATCTTCACAGCATAGACGATTGCCTTCAGATGATACGAGATGTGCAGCACCTGAAACTAAGGATACTGGAAGCCTGTGCTAGCATTTCTCCTGCGGTATTGCTATCAGTGTGTGAAGAGTGGGAGAAGAGGGTTGCATTGAAAATCCAACACAATGGGCAGCACATTGAACACATTTTATAAGTGGTCAGAAACTTGTAAATAACTCATGAAAGAATAAAGTTACGTTAAAACCAAGCACACCATTGTTTTTCTTGTGAAATTCCCAATAAGATTGATGTGTCAAATGACCCTCCTCCTATTGAAAAAACAAAAGTTGGTTTCAAAATGTCCGACTTCAAAATGGCCGCCATGGTTACCACCCATCTTGAAAAGTTTCCCCCCTCACATATACTAATGTGCCACAAACAGGAAGTTAATATCACCAACCATTCCCATTTTATTAAGGTGTATCCATATAAATGGCCCACCCTGTATTTAGAGGTTTTGGAGTCAGGAACACTAGGGAAAAATAGCACAGGAAATAAGATAATGAATTTAATGGGAAACATATGGGTGGAACTTAAAAAATTATGGATATTAAGGGCTATTTGCACTACACACCTATTTGGAAAAACACAAACTTAAAGGAAGTGCAAAGGATCAAATCCTATATAGATTGGGAAAAAAAGGGGGTAAAATATTTAGTGCAAATATTTGAGGAAGATAAACTGAAGGACTTCTCTACCCTGGCAACGGAGTTTGGGATCCTTTAAAAGGATAGCTTTAAATATCTCCAGCTAAAAAACGCTGTTAGGATACCAGCTAATCCAAATAAATATAGAAAAGAACAATCAAATAGAATATATAAATTTACTAATGGAGGGGGAAAAAAAGGAGATACGAAAAAAAGATATGGAATTTTGATGGAGGCAAAAAAAGAAGGGATTATAATATCAGCTAGAGAAAACTGGGGAAAAAGAGCTCCTATCTTTTACGGAAGAAAAATGGAATGATGCCCTTAGAAGTTATACTAGGGTCTCAGAAGGGCTTCACATAAAATTTTGCAATTCTTTATACTCCACAGGTTACATCGATCTCCCTGGGCGTTGAGGAAAATGGGGGTTAGAACCTCGGATAAGTGTCCAAAATGTAGGGGTGAGAGGGCGGATCTTACACATTGTTTTTGGAGATGCCCATAATTGATAAGGTATTGGAAAGAGATTGTAGAGATTACATCATTATTTTTGGGTATTCAAGTTTTGGAAGACCCCGTAGTCTGTATATTGGGGGCCACTGCACACCTTAAGTTAAATAGAGAGCTACAGTTGGTGTTGAATAAAGTACTGTTTCAGGCCAGACTGTTGATACTTCGGAAATGGATAAATAGAGACCCCCCTACAGTAGGACAGTGGCAGGAAGCTGTGCTTAATCTGATTAGATTGGAACAGGTTTCGGAGAGATTGAGTGATAGACAGGGAAAAACTGATAAAATTTGTAAGAAATGGTTGAACCAGGGCCGAGGTCTTTGAACAAATGTTATTTTTTTTCTCTTGTTCCCTCTCTCTCGCTTCAATGGGGTGGGTGGGTATTTGGGGTAAAATGTTAATGTTAATGTAAATGTAAAATGTTTTGTAATATGGACCTTTTGGATGGTCCATTAATGTATTTGCCTTTTTGTATTTTGGAAAATAAAAGATAAAAAAAAAAAAGATGAATTAGCACGTGCTGATGCTCCCACAAATTTTGATGATTTTGTACATCATTGTGTTCGTATTGATACTCGACTGTCTGAGCGTAGGCAAGAAAAGTGGAGTTCTACCTGGCTTCGTAATAATCGATACTTATCTGTTCCACCCTCCACCTCTAGAGACATTGAAACACACTGAATCTGATGCTGAATCTATGCAGATTGACAGCATGCAAAAACGTGAAAGTGCCAATAGAAGGGAACGCAGACTTCGGGAGAATCAATGCTTTTACTGTGGTAAACCTGATCACTTTCTCATTAATTGTCCAAGTCGTCGACAGAAGTCAGTGGCGGTTATAGCGGATCCTGACCTATCTGAGGATGAATCTGGTTCTTCTGAACCAGTGCCACCAGTGAATGCAGTCATCCATTCAATCTCTTCAATAGCACCTAATATTAAGAAGGAAAACAAGAACTCTTATTGCTTCATTTCTATCAAGTTTCGCAACAGCTCACAGTGGATATCTACCTCTGCCATGGTGGACTCTGGAGCAAATGGGAACTTTATGGACATTGATTTTGCTAATAAGCATGGAGTGAAAATCCAACGGAGACTTTCACCAATTCTGATGGAAACTTGATGGGTCCCCACTGAACTTGGGCCCGATTGATCAAGAGACTGAACCCTTGGAGATAATTATGGAACCCAATCACCAAGAGGTTTTATCTTTTTTACTAATATCATCGCCCCATTTTCCAATAATCTTGGGACTACCATGGCTGCAAGCTCAGAACCCTCAGATCAACTGGGAAACTAAAGTAGTATCTTTCCCACCAGAGGTTCACTCAGAACAGACTTTATCTAATCAACCTCAGGTAGATGATACAGAGGACCTCGAAACATCACCTAAACTGCCATCTAAGTATAAAGAATTTGTGGATGTTTGTGATAAAAAGAATGCTAACAAGTTGCCCCCACATCGACCTTATGACTGTCCCATTGAACTGTTGCCGGGAGCAGCTATACCCTTTGGAAGGATATATCCATTGGCAGAACCTGAAGTGAAGGCTCTCAAAGAATACATAGATGAAAATTCAGCTAAAGGATTTATTCGTCCATCCACTTCACCAGCAGGTGCACCAATATTTTTTGTTAAAAAGAAAGACGGTACCTTAAGGCCTTGTGTCGATTATAGAGAACTAAATAAAATAACAATAAAGAATCGTTACCCTCTGCCTCTTATACCCGAGTTGCTGGATAGAGTCTGTTATGCAAAAATCTTCACCAAACTAGACCTACGAGGAGCCTATAATTTAGCGCGTGTTAGACCTGGTGATGAATGGAAAACAGCATTCAGATCACGTTACGGACATTTTGAGTACTTAGTCATGTATTTTGGACTGTGTAATGCACCTGCCACCTTTCAGCATTTCATTAATGATATTTTCAAAGATCTGCTAGATCAGTTTGTAGTCATCTATCTGGATGACATACTAATTTTCTCTAATTCTGAGGAAGAACACCAAAATCATGTCAAAATTGTGCTACAGCGTCTACGAACTCATCAACTCTATATTAAGTTGGAGAAATGTGAATTTCATCAAATAGAAATTCAGTTCCTGGGTTATGTAATTTCTACTGTAGGATTGCATATGGACTCCAGCAAGATTCAAGCAATAATTGACTGGCCAACCCCAAGGAATGTGAAAGAAGTTCAACGTTTTTTAGGATTTGCTAATTTCTACAGACGATTTATCCCAAAAAATTCTGCTATAAAAAAACACCAATTACTCAATTAACAAGGAAGGGAATACCATTTATTTGGTCTCCCCAAACACAGGATGCATTCATCTGTCTAAAGATAAAATTCACCACAGCCCCTATACTGATTCATCCTGACCCTGAACATGCCTTTATCGTTGAAGTTGATGCTTCTGACTGTGCAATAGGAGTTATTCTATCACAAAGAACAGGAGAAAAAGACTTGCTTCACCCTTGTGCTTATTTTTCCCGAAAACTGACCTCCTCAGAAAAGAATTATGATGTGGGAAACAAGGAACTTTTAGCCATCATTGCTGCTTTCCAAGAGTGGCGACATCATTTGGAAGGAGCAGCACAGCAGATAGTGGTGCTAACTGATCATCGCAACTTAGAGTTCATCAGATCTGCTAAATGTTTGTCTCCCCGTCAAGCTCGGTGGAGTCTGTTTCTTAACCGATTCAATTTTGTGATCTCTTATAGACCTGGCTCCCGAAATGGAAAAGCTGATGCCTTATCCAGACTGTTCTCAAATGATTCCTCTTCACCTGCACCACCAACTACCATTCTGTCGGAATCCAATTTTGTGGGGGTCATTACTAACAAGGATCTGCTAGAAGACATAAGGGCAGCATATGAGACTGATCCGGTTCTCCTAAATCCACCAGATGATATATCCCTTATGTTTCAAAATAAAGTTTGGACTCATAAGTATTGCATTTATGTGCCAGAGAGTGTACGACTGAGAGTATTAAAATTAATTCATGACTCCAAGCTAGCAGGTCACAAGGGAATTCAGAAGACAAAAGAACTTCTGTCACGCTTCTTTTGGTGGCCTAATTATCAAGAGGATGTGAAGAAATATGTTTCTTCTTGTAACACCTGTGCCATGAATAAAACTCCTCGTACTTCACCAGTGGGACTTTTGCCGCCTCTGTCAATCCCGTCCCGTCCTTGGGGGTCTATATCCATGGACTTTATTGTCGATTTGCCTGCTTCTAAAGGGAAAAGGGCCATCCTAGTAGTGGTTGATCGATTGACAAAAGCAGCTCACTTTATTCCATGTGCTGGTCTCCCTTCTGCCAAAGAAACTGCTGAACTTATCATACAAGATGTCTTTCGTCTCCATGGAGTACCAGATGAAGTTGTCTCTGATCGCAGAGTACAATTTACGTCCAAATTTTGGAAGAATTTTTGTAAAACACTGGACATTGATGTTAATTTGTCATCCTCTTTTCACCCCCAATCAAATGGTCAGACTGAACGCACAAACCAAACTTTGGAGCAGTATCTCCGATGCTACATTTGCCATTTGCAAGATGACTGGGTTGATTTGCTTCCAATGGCAGAATTTTTATACAATAATACTCAGAATGCTTCCACCAAACAAATACCATTTTTTGCTAATTTGTGTTACCATCCAAGTATCCTCCCTAATTTCCCCAGAGACACTTCTATTCCTGCTGTCAATGACAGAGTTCAATCTCTTCAACAGAATCTGGAGATGTTAAAGGACATATTAAAGATTGCCCAGGAGAGATATAAGCAAACAGCAGATAAATCCTGCAGGCCTTCTCCAACTTTCAAGGTGGGAGATGAGGTATGGCTTTCTACGAAGAATTTGAAACTTCATGTACCTTCAGCAAAACTAGGTCAAAAATGTATTGGGCATTAGTCTAGAGGTTGGTCCCTTTTAAAATGTAGCTTTCATTAATTCAATTTAAAAAAGCAAAAAGTAACACCCCATGATAATTGGGTGACCAAATAACATATAACAGGACAAGATGTCGCCCAGCTACCACCGTGAATTGGTGAAAAATAATAAATAAGATAGTGTCTGGACTGCCACCTGCCGTGCTTGATGAGGCAGTGGGGCTTCCCTGTGCTGGCTTGATTTAAATGAGCACACAGGCGCGCGTTTTCACCTCCGGAAACCGAATATCCGGTGTGTGGAACGCACGCCGTCCGCAACTTCCGGTTTCCTGGAACGCAAGCATCGTTTCCGGTCTGCTGGACCGCAGACGTCATTTCTGACGATGCTCAAGCCTTTCAGCTTCTCCCCGGATAGTTATGGTGTAGGGGAGGTGCATAGCGGTTTAGCACCAAATTACCCCTATAAAATTAATTTATTAGGGCGCTCTTGGGCACAGGGATACAAAATGAGCGGTGGGGGATGATTTTTTGTCTCATATATTTTGATGGGCTAAGATATACAGTCTAAATGACTTAATAAACTTGCTATTAATATATGCTATGTTCAGAGTTGCCTATTTATGTACTTCCTCCCCCAAAATACCCAAATGTAATCATGCCCCAGGACTTTTTTTTCCGTATATATAAAAGAAAAAATTAATCAAACAGGACATAATTTGTTCGTAGTAATAGCTCTTCTGGTCAGGGGATAAAAGTCATCACCTGATCAGAGCAATAGAATTTATTAATATAAATTTAGATAAAGAAATTTGGGTGAAGCATGGTCTAGCTAAAACCCCTTATGATATAGTTTATTGAGTACTTCGTGTACTCATGACCAGTTCGGACTGTGTTTATTTACTCAAGGAAAGTAGAGGGAGGCGTGGAGAACAGAGATTCCAGGACTGCAATATCTCCCACTTTAATTTCCGTATTACGTTACTAAGAGGTATGATTACTTTACAGAAAACAGGTAAAGGTAAGTATTTTGTTAAGGCCAGAGTGGGCTTGGGAGCGGCATCTGTTGATCCATTCTGCTTCCCTCCGCAATATCTTATTGTTCCAGTCTCCTTTTCTCGGGGATATTGGGACAAGTTCCAGTGCCGAAAAGCTAAGTGAGCGAGGGTCCCCCGCATGATATTCGTGTACGTGACTCGCCACTGGTGTAATTCTATTGTTCTTGATGTCATTGACATGTTCTCCCACCCTTTTCCTTAGTTCCCTGAAGGTCTTTCCAATATAGTCCTTGGGGCAAGGGCAATAACATCTGTAGATTACCCCTTTGCTTTTACAATTTATGAAGTCCCGAATGGTGAACACCCTTTGGGTGGCTGAGCATGTTATGGTCTTGCCTGTGGAGATGAACGGGCATATTTTACAGGTCCCGCACTTAAACATGCCTAGGGGACGACGATCAAGCCATGTTCCTGGTAAAGCTGGGGGCAAGTAATGACTGTGTACCAGTCTATCCCTGAGGCTTTGGCCTCTTCGGTAGGTTTTGCTCGGGTAGGGTGAGATGCTCTTGGCGACACTAGTGTCCATTTGTAGGATTGGCCAGTATTTATTTAAGATAGCTCTTACTTCTTCTGTATTGGCCATATCGAATGTGGAGATGAGGCGGGTCTCTGCCCTACTGTCCTCCCCACGTTTTTTGGGGGTGAGTAACATTTCCCTGTCTGTCGCTAAGGCATGCTGAAAGGCATTTCTTAGTGTGGTCTTTGGGTAGCCTCTATCTGTCATTCTTTTATAAAGTTTTCTAGATTCGCAGTGGAAGTCGGTTAGGCCCGAACAATTCCTGCGTATCCTCAGGTATTGTCCCCTGGGAATACCTATTTTTTGTGGGATGGGGTGATGGCTTCCCCAGTGCAGAATTGAATTCGTTGCTGTTGCTTTTCTAAAGATTGTACTGACCAGTTTTTCACCCTGTTTATGTATTGTCACATCTAGAAAATTGATATGGTCTTCCTGTATTGGGCCTTTCAAGATTATTGGACAAATAAATGCAGTAGCTTTTCGGTTAAAACTTCCCAGGACAATGAGAGTACATCCTGTGTTCCATGTATCACTTCTGAAACCTGTCATTCCAGATCCATTTCCAGGACGTAATCTGCCTCCTCCCGATCCAGTTGAAGTAGATGGACAAAAACATTACACTGTTGAAAAAATACTGGAATCTAGAATTTTCCGAAATCATCTACAATATCTAATTAAATAGCAGGGGTATGGCCCCGAGGACAATTCATGGGAACCTGTAAACAATATAGTGCTCTCCGACTGCTTAAAGAATTTCACCAAAGATATCCAGAAAAACCGAGCCAAGCATCGTCCGGAGGTCGATGCTGAAGGAGGGAATAATGTCAGAATTTGATGTAATCTTCTAAATTACCACTAGTGGCCGCTGTTTCACCCACTCTGAACTTGTGTTGCAATTTCACTCCTCCACCACTGGAGGCTGCTGTGTTATCTGAGGATTTGCCCTTAACTAAGATGGCCGTTGTGATACTGATTGAGAGCCATCTTGTTTCCTGTTTGGGCCTACTTATACCCATGAGGCAATGCAAACATTGCTCGAGTATTGTGACTTGTTCCAGTCTCCTGCTCCACAGAATCGTTCTTTCCAGACCGTTGCGATTCTTCACTGGATTCCCTACCTTGCGATCTACTCCTCAAGTCTGCGCCTCGCTTGCTTTTTCTGACCACTAGATTCCAGCCGCGTCTACCAGCAGCATAACAATATGAAAGCTGTATATAACGCTTGAATTTCACAGATGCAGCAAGGGCTGTAAAATTGTGTATTTTGCCAAAAAAGATTTTTTTTAAAAACCCTGAAAATTATGGCTGCATTTCTAGCTTAAATTGCACACTGACTAATGAGGCAGAGGCCCAAAATGAAGGTTATTGCCAAATTTGGTGGTTTTTCCAAGCCAGAAAATTATTGACGTTTTTAAAACTTGTTTTTAACAATCACAGATGCAGCAAGGGCTGCAATATTAAGTATTTTGCAAAAAAAGTTTTTTTTTTTTTTACTAAAAGAATATGAAAGCTGTATATAATGCTTGAAGTTCACACGTGCAGATGCAGCAAGGGATGTAAAATTGTGTATTTTGGCCAAAAACTGTGTTTTTAAAAACCCTGAAAATTATGGCTGTATTTCTACCTTAAATTGCACACTGACTAATCCTGCAAAGGCACCAGATGTTGGATATTGCAAAAAAAGGGTGTTTTTATTAAAACCAGATTATTATTGCAGTATTTCAAGCTTGGATTTGAATGTCACATAAACACAGATGCAGTGCTGGTGCACTGAGCTTACGTAAAATGGCCGCTGCCGCCCACCTAACTAACAGATGGATAAAAGTTATTTTTCTCTGTCACTAGGCTCAGGGCAGGGTAAAAAGATTGTACACTGCACCCACACAACTAAATCTATGTAGTTCGCTGAGTTCAATTGGAGTTCTGATAACAGATTCTGTCCTATTCTCTCCCCCACAGCAGCATCCTCTGCCTATACTAAGCACAGCAGAGTGACGTGCAGCGCTATGTGACTCCAGCTTATATAGAGGTTGGGTCACATGCTGCACTGGCCAATCACAGCCATTCCATTAGTAGACATGGCTGTAATGGCTTCTAAGGTCACACAGTTAAACGCTTGTTGATTGGCTGCTCTGCAGGCTTTCAAAAAGCTCCAAAAATTGCCGAACACTGAACCCGAACCTTTACTGAAATGTTCGGGTTCGGGTCCGGGGTCCAAAAATCCTAAAGTTCGGTACGAACCCAAACTTTACAGTTCGGGTTCGCTCAACCCTAGTGACAAATGATCATCTTTTGCGCTAGAAAGTACATTTGCGGGCTGAAATTTTTTTAAGTCGTCTGTTTGATTGGTGGGTGACATTAACCCATTTTTGCCGATGAAAAACCCTTGCTCTGCATAGGTGACAGGGACTTAAATTTCTAAAATTCGTTTTTAATTGACGCAAGCCCCCTCCTTTCATTCGAACCTTCCGCTTTAACAACTTGTCCCACATTTCCGCTCGATCACATTTCAGCCATTGACCTCCCTTGGATGTGATATCCCTTTCTCACGCTCCCTCTCCGTCATGGAACCCTGATTCCCTGTTACCCGTGATCACCATGTTAGGCGCAAAAAAGAACATCGAAAGTTGATAGAGAAGATATCCAATTGGATCGTGGACGTCAACAAAGCGGCAGCAGGGCCTCTCCTGTCTAACGTTTCCTAATCCAAAATACCCCAGTGACATTCCCTGTAATTTTTTATTAATCATCATTACAATAACGAGGCATCTAAAGAGTCCTCTATTGTTATTTATCGTCACTACCTCCCCGAAGGAAGTGGGTAATTGCCTCCTTTACTTGGAGGCTTCTGCTTCAATAATTTGTCCCACATTTCCGCTCGATCACATTTAATTTCATCCATTGACCTCCCTTGGATGTGGTATCCCTTTCTCAGGCTCCCTCCCTGGCATGGAACCCTTATTCCCCGTTACCCGTGTACACCATGATAGGCGCATAAAAGAACATCGAAAGTTGATAGTGAAGATATCCAATTGGATCAAGGCCGTCACGGGGATGTGCGACAGGGTTGAGCAGTATGTGTGCACACGCCTACACATACTGACTGATTAGTCTGCCCCCTTCAACTTCTGGGTCTCCAAATATACCGGCCTCCTCTAGCCATTGTTGAACTTCAGCCCACTTTCTCTTTGTTTTATTTTTTAGATTTCCCAATGTTTTGGGGTCTACCCAAATTTGAACAAAAAACAAAACAAAAAAACAAAAACAAGTGTTGGCTACCTCCTCCTCCTCCACCGCCGCTTCCACCTACACTGCCACATCCACCGCCTCCTCAACCTCCTACTCCATATGGATCTCCTCCTCCTAGATCAAGATTATAATTTTTTTATTTTTACGTATTTTATGTTATTTTAAGTCATTTCCCTATCCATATTTGTTTGCAGAGCACTTGCCATGCTCTTAACCACATGTTACTGCCTTTTGCAGCCCCCTAGCCCTTTCCATTACTTTTTTAGAGCCATTTTAGTGCTCCAAAGTTCGGGTCCCCATTGACTTCAATGGGTTTCGGGTCAAGTTCTGGTCAAGTTCGGGTCCCGAACTCGAACTTTTTTGTGAAGTTCGGTCGAACCCGAACATCCAGGTGTCCGCTCAACTCTAATGACAAATTAATTCGGAAATAATCAAATTTCTTGTCAAACTTCGATGAAGCTGCCAAATCAAATATTTTAAAACTTTGCTCATCTCTACCCCTAATCATAACCCATCAAAATAGATCTTAAATATAAACATAAATTCCATACTTCCCACTAGTGATGGCCTTGCGGTTCACCCGGCAGTCAGTTCGCCGCGAACTTTGCTTGTTCGCGATTCGCCGAACATGCGAACATATGGCGATATTCGCGCCTGCCATATTTTTTTACATTGTGAAGAACTTTGACCCATGACACATCCATCAGGTGGTACAGGACAGACAATTGAAAAGTTTCAGCACATGGACATACCCCCTACCTTATAAATAGACCTGATCTGGCTGCCATTTTACATTCAGTCTTTTGTCAGTGTAGGGAAAAGTTGCTGTGTGGAGCATGGACACACTGTTAGGGACAAAAATGCTATCAAATAGGTCCACAAAAGTCCTTTTAAGGACTGGTATAGGTGTATTATTGATAGGTTTGCATTACAGAGGGGTGTAATACACTTATAATATACTTTCTAACCATGGGTGTAGGAACCCCCAAAAATCTGGGGGGATAGCATTTTTGCTCGCCGGGTATATTCTTATTCAGTAAACTGCGAGTTGTTTATATCGTTAAATTGTAAGTGTGTGTGTGTGTGTGTGTGAACCCCCCCCCCCCCACACACTTACAGTTCTGAAGACTCAGGGGTGCTGGCTGGCTTGGCCGGGCAGAAGGAGTGTGGGAGACTGTGAGGCCTTTTTCTCCAAGCTGCTCCGGATCAGTGCTCTGGGCAGCTGGGCTCCGGGCTGGAAGTGGGCACAATAAGAAAAAAATATTTTTCATTACACCTCAGGTCAGACCACCAATCAGACCCCCAATGTTAATCAGACCTCAGCTAACAGCCCCAATAAGATCCCCAATGTTAATAAGCCCCAGTGCCTCTCATCAGCCCCCCCAGTGCCTCTGATCAGCCCCCCAGTGCCTCTCATCAGCCAGTAATAACAGCCCCCCCAATCATGTGACAGTAATAACAGCCCCCCCAATCATGTGCCAGTAATAACAGCCCCCCCAATCATGTGCCAGTAATAACAGCCCCCCCAATTATGTGCCAGTAATAACAGCCCCCCCCAATTATGTGCTAGTAATAACAGCCCCCCCATCATGTGCCAGTAATAACAGCCCCCCCCCAATCATGTGCCAGTAATAGCCCCCCCAATCATGTGCCAGTAATAGCCCCCCAATCATGTGCCAGTAATAGCCCCCCAATCAAGTGCCAGTAATAGCCCCCCCCAATCATGTGCCAGTAAAACAAAGTATTGTATATATAAAAAAAAAATAATTAACACCTATACTTACCTCTTTAGAGAGATGCGATGCAGGACTCTTCCGGCCTGTCACTGTGTCCTGACACCAGCGCTGTACGGCTCAGGCGGATCGCGCCGCCTACGCCGGCCTCTGATAGGCTGCCGGCCTAGTAGTGCCGGCAGCCTATCAGAGGAACAGGAAAGGGACACACCCCCCCCCGCCCTGCTCCTCAGCAGCCTTCTGTTTGTATCGCTGTCCTGAGGACGGCGATACAAACAGATCACTATGGAGATGAGCGCTTCGCTTCCACAATAGAAGAGCTCACAGTGCTCCAGACTAAAAAAAATACCTAGTAGCCATTGGCTCCTGAACTGAAAAATTTAGGAGCCAAATCAAATTTTTAGTCGCCAAATCGAAACCGAGGGTAGGGTTGTTTTGATACCAAAATTTTGATTCGCTTTCGTCACCATAAAAAAGTATTGCGATACTCAATACCGCGCCCCAAAAAAAAAAAACACCAAAAAAAGCCGCGTGCATTTCGCATTTTATGAAACATTCGGCCCATAATAGAACAGTCCTATCCTATTTTTTGGGGTGACAAGGTGACTAAAAAATGGCGAATGCTCACCGCATAGGAGATATTTTTTAATAATTTAATCGTTTGGACAGCGCTATGTAATATGTTTATTTATTTATTTATTTATTGTTTGTATATTTTATATGTAAAATTGGGAAAGGGGGGATTTAAACTTAATATTTTAGGGTACTTTCACACTAGCGTTTTTCTTTTCCGGCATAGAGTTCCGTCCTAGGGGCTCTATACCAGAAAATAACTGATCAGGCATATCCCCATGCATTCTGAATGGAGAGAAATCCGTTCAGGATGCATCAGGATGTCTTCAGTTCATTTATTTTGACTGATCAGGAAAAAGATAAAACCGCAGCATGCTACGGTTTTATCTCCGGCGAAAAAAACAGAAGATTTGCCTGAATGCCGGATCCAGCATTTTTCCCCATAGGAATGTATTAATGCCGGATCTGGCATTCAAAATACCGGAATGCACCCACACTAAATCCGGACCCATTCACTTCTATGGGGCTGTGCACATGAGCGGTGATTTTCACACATCACTTGTGCGTTGCGTGAAAATCGCAGCATGCTCTATGTTGTGCGTTTTTCACCCAACGCAGGCCCATAGAAGTTAATGGGGCTGCGTGAAAATCGCAAGCAAGTGCGGATGTGGTGCGATTTTCACGCATGGTTGCTAGGATGAAAGTCTATTCACTGTATTATTTTCCCTTATAACATGGTTATAAGGGAAAATAATAGCATTCTTTATTACAGAAGGCTTAGTAGAAGGTCAATATAATAAACATTGGTGGCGCAGTGCCCCCCCAACACCCCAGTATGATAAACATTGGTGGCGCAGTGCGCCCCCCCAACACCCCAGTATAATAAACATTGGTGGCGCAGTGGGCCCCCCCAATATAACAAACAGTGGCGCAGTGCGCCCCCCCAATATAATAAACATTGGTGGTGCAGTGCGCCCCCCCAACACCCCAGTATAATAAACATTGGTGGCGCAGTGCGCCCCCCCCCAATATAATAAACATTGGCGCAGTGCGCCCCCCCAATATAATAAACATTGGTGGTGCAGTGCACCCCCCCAACACCCCAGTATAATAAACATTGGTGGCGCAGTGCGCCCCCCCCAATATAATAAACATTGGTGGCGCAGTGCGCCCCCCAATATAATAAACATTGGTGGTGCAGTGCACCCCCCCTCAATATAATAAACATTGGTGGTGCAGTGCGCCCCCCCTCAATATAATAAACATTGGTGGTGCAGTGCGCCCCCCCCCTCAATATAATAAACATTGGTGGTGCAGTGGGCAGTGCCAATGAGGGTTAAAAAATTAAAAAATAATTAACTCACCTCCTCCAATTGATCGTCTCCTGTTCTTTCTTCAGGACCTGTCAAAGGACCTGTGGTGACATCACTGTGCTCATCATCACATGATACATCACATGATCCATCACCATGGTAATGGACCATGTGATGAGCTCAGTGACGTCACCACAGGTCCTGAAGAAAGAACAGGAGACCGGCAGCTACGCGATCAACTGGAGGAGGTGAGTTAATTTTTTTTATTTTTTTTTAACCCTCATTGGCACTTCCCACTGAGCCACCAATGTTTCTTATACTGCGGTGTTGGGGGGGGGGGGGCGCACTGTGCCACCAATGTTTCTTATACAAATACAGGAGGCGGGTGCTGGAATCAAATAGCCGGCACCCGACCTTTGTGACAGGGAGCTGCGATCAGCGGCAGTTAACCCCTCAGGTACCGCACCTGAAGGGTTAACAGCTGATCGCAGCTCCCTGTCACAGAGGTCGGGTGCCGGCTATTTGATTCCAGCACCCGCCTCCTGTATTTGTATTACAGTTCAGTTATCTTCATTGGTGGCGCAGTGGCCACAGCCCCTCCCCTCCTCCTGTCTCTCTTCCTATTGGCAGCGGCGGGGGCAGCAGCACAGGGGGGAGGGAGAGACTCCTCCTCCACTGCGCTGCTGAATAGATCATCGGCGGCGAGGCAGAGAACTATCATCTCCTGTGCCCGCCGCGGTATTCAACGGCAGTCGCATTGGCAACCATTTTGGTCGCCATCTGGAGCCCTGGCTCATCTCAGTGCCTGCCCCGCCGCCGCCGCACACATTGCCCCGCTGCGCTGGGGGGGATTTGACCATACCTGTCCCCCCCGCATTATTTCCTGGGGGGGATCTGTCCCCCCCATCCCCCCCGCTTCCTACGCCCATGTTTCTAACATAGAAAGCATATTATAGTGGATTTGCATTGTGCAGCAGTGGTGAGCGGTTCTGCAGCGATACTGCAGCTACACAAAGTGACAAACGCAATTAGAAAAAATTATTATAACTGGTGTGATATACCAGTCGCTCCCCCCAAAAAAATGATAGAAATGGGTGTTATTGTCACGGAAGGTATATCAGCAGGGAAATAATCAAACACAGGGAAAACAAACAGAACAATAGACTAGGCCCAAAAGCTAGGGAGAAAGGGTCACCTCCTAGCGATCCCTGAAGCTTTCCCTATACTGCTGTGCACATGTGCATACCCTTATGGTGGATATGCACATGCCCTCGTGCCTACGTCTATATACCCTAGGACAACCCTGAGCAGAAGGGAAAGGGGAAAAGGCGACCTGCTTCCTCAAGCAGGAGGAAGCAAGCGCCTCCCTAGAGGCCTAGACAAAAGACAACAAAGGAAGAGGACTTATCTTGAGCTGAGCTGGAACAGACAATCTACAAAACATCCAAAGCCCACAGGAATAAACTATAACCCGCACAGGCCACTGGGAGAAAGAGGAATAAATAGCCTCACTAACAATCAACCCAGTACACCTGAGGGAAGGTGGATCCAGCTCAACTCAAACCAAAACAAAGAGACGAGTCAAACATGTGCAGCAAGCCTGGCAGATCTCAGCACATTTACAGGGCAAGGCGTGACAGTTATATACCAATAATATACTTTCTATATAGTGCATTTGGGTACAGCAGCATTTGTTTGCGGTTTTGCTGCGTTCCTTCTGCTACACACAGTGACAAACGGTATTGGAAAAAATAATTATAACTGGTGTGATATATCAGTCGCTCCCAAAAAAAACTGATTGAAGCGAGGTGTTATATACCGATAATATACTTTCTTTATAGTGCATTTGGGTACTGCAGCATTTGTTTGCGGTATTGCTGCGTTCCCTCTGCTATACACAGTGACAAACGGTATTGGAAAAATAATTTTAACTGGTGTGCGCATGAGCGTACGTGAAAATCATATTGCCGATATTTCGCATTGAAAAAAATTATGAATGGAGATCGCAAATTCGAATAATACATCTGGTATGTCACTGTCCATGTTGTGGGACTATTTGTGCACTTCTAGTAATTATTTCTTGGCTGCAAACATGAGCTGAAGGTTTTTCAGGTTCGTCTGCCATTAAAATAAATGGGACCCGCCGCAAACTTGCGGTTCGCGAACATTTGATC
Organism: Bufo bufo; assembly: GCF_905171765.1. NCBI lineage: Eukaryota > Metazoa > Chordata > Amphibia > Anura > Bufonidae > Bufo > Bufo bufo. The sequence goes on along the minus strand of NC_053394.1, from coordinate 201,547,015 downwards.
GCGTTTGAGCGATCGCGTTCGCGAACCGTCCCGGCAGATGTTCGTCCATTAATACTTCCCACCATCCTCTATATCTCCCACTCTAATTCCAACATACACGACCTATCAATTAATCCAATCAATTTCAATTATTCAATCATTATTAAAGTGCATGTACATTTGCTACTGTAACTATGTCATAAGCTTGGTTTTAGTACTGTATCTATGCAGTAAAATTGGTTCTGTTACTTTCTCTATGCAGTTAGCTTGATCTTGGTGCTGTATCTATGCAGTAAAGCAGGTTCTAGTACCATACCTATGCAGTTAGCATGGTCCTGGTACCATATCAATGCCTTAAAACTGGTTTGACACCTGTTTTGACCATGTGATTAGGTGTCTCTGTTTCACTTTTAATTTCTTTCTTGTGTTGATGGTGTGATTTACATATTTAAGGGTGCATTCACATCACCATTTAGCTTTCAGTTCTTTTGATCCGTCAGAAAAAGAGAGAGAGAGAAAAAAACCAGGAACAAGTAAAAAAAACGGATCCTGTTGCATCAGTTGTCATCTGTTTGAGCCATTTACGTCTGAGATCCGTTTTTTTAGACGAAAACAAAAGTACTGCAAAGGACTTTTTTCCCCCGTCTAAAAATTGGATCTCAGGGTACTTTCACACTTGCGTTGTTGGATTTCGGCAGGCAGTTCTGTCGCCGGAACTACCTGTCAGATCCGGAAATCTGTATGCAAACGGATACAATTTGTAGACGAATCCGAATGCGAATCCACCTCACAAATGCATTGCAATACCGGATCTGTCTCTCCGGTTGTCATCCGAAAAACGGATCCGGTATTTATCTTTATCACATTTTTAAAAGTCTGTGCATGCGCAGACCGCAAAACTGGATCTGTTTTTCTGGAACAATTGGGGCCGGATCCGGCATTAATGCATTTCAATGGAAAATAATGCCAGATCCGGCATTCCGGCAAGTGTTCCGGAATTTGGGACGGAGAAAATACTGCAGCATACTGCGGTATTTTCTCCGTCCAAAAACAGTACAGTGACTAAACTGAATACATCCTGATGCATTCAGTACGGATTGCTCTCCATTTAGAATGCATTAGGATAAAACTCCGGTATTGAGCCCCTAGGTTTAACGCAAGTGTGAAAGTACCCTAAGACGGAAATGGCTCAAACAGATGACAACTAATGCAACAGGATACAGTTTTTCTTTTCAGAAGCTAAACGGTGATGTGAACTCAGCCGTGGGGCAGTAAGTGACCAAGAAAAGTAAAATTTGCGGAAACATGCATTGCACATTGTCGTTTTTTCATGACATTTCTTGTTGGATGGTGAAGTTTGTGTCCCAGGGCTGCTTTTTAGTCCTAGAACAGCCCTGCCTGGCCTTTCTGTACTAAGTGGGCTTGTAAATAATGGGAGTTTAAAGAACCAGAGTTTAAAGGGGTTGTCCGGGTTCAGAGCTGAACCCGGGCATACCTCCATTTTTATCCAGGTAGCCCCCCTGACTTGAGTATTGGAGCAGTTCATACTCTGATGCTCTCCTTTGCCCTATGCTAGATCGCGCAGTGCAAGGGCTCTTTTGTTTACAATAACACACTGCTGGGCGGAGGCTTCCGCCTGGCAGTGTGTTCGGTGATGTCACCGGCTCTGATGGATGTGCTTTAGCCCTGCCCTAGAGAAATTTGCTGTTTTTACTACCAAAAGCTTATCAAAGACCCCAAAATCCTTTCAAGGACTACTGTTTGTGTTTGACAGCAGCAAGATATTTTAATTTTATACCTATTAGTGACATATACTGTACATCATCCGCAGACTGTGTCTTTAATAGAAAGAATGGGATAGACGGCTCTACTATTCAGGCAAATGATCGAGGTGCGGAGCTGCTAAAACTGACTCACCCAGTCAGGAGTAGATTATTTGAAAGAAAAATAAGTAAGCAGGCACACTCTAATTTAGGTCATTCTATTAATTTATTTATATATATAGTAAATGTAGGATATATTAAAATTGTTCAATAAAATGAGGCAAGGGTATGAAGAATCGTATTGGGGAATAAAATTCGGCTGACTGTCCTTGATGGGTAAAGAGTAATGAATGTGAAGATGGGTGGGTTGTCACTAAATGGTCACCAGCTGGTATTGGGGATATTAAGGTAGTCAATATAAAAGTGAAAATAAAAAATAAAAATAAAATGTGCGCTAAAAAAATGGTGCGCTAATAAAACAAAGGAGGTAAAAGATGGAATAGTTGTCCTTATACATAAAATCGTCTTTTCATCAAATAGTAGTCTCAAAAATGGAGGCTAAGAATAATGCGTTTTGCTCCTTATATAGTATGGTATTGTTCTTTTGTGGTGATATCCTCTAGATACGAGATAGATAAGTAAATATTGCGCCTTGTGACTCCTTATATGATTACCGCTGTCAAGTGGAGGGTACGTGATGCGCCTTTTTGTTATTTGAATAGATCAGCAGGCATATACATTAGTACATTATAGCAATAAATATGTGTTATGCTTTTTATACGGGTGCTATGGGAGAAAGGGGTGCTCTGTGCCTGAGTGCGGCGTCCCGCACTGTCTCTGGCTGCAGAGATCACTTACCCTTTACCCGGCGCTGCTGTCTTCGGTCCTCTGGCGGTAGTCAGTTCTCCCTGGGCGGCTGTCTTGAATCCAGGAGTCAGCGGTGCATCTTGTGTTGCCAAGGATGCCGGGAGGCGTGGTTCGCGCGTCTGTAGGGTGACGTAGGCAGTCACGTAATCGCGATCTTTCCCGGCTTGTATTGAATGGTCTCGGCCTATTCTGAGTGATCCTCTGGCTCCGTTCCGATTAGTGGGTATTATGACAATCCTCTGCTCCTTAAACGCGTTTCGGGAGTCTCTCCCTTCATCAGTAAGTGGAGGATTGTGGTGAATACTGGAGTATTTATAGGGTAGAGGCAATTGACTCTTTTATGAGCTGATTAGCTTTTTCAATCATTGCATATATTTTGTTCTAATTGTCTTATTGAAGTCTAATATGATAGATTCTAGTTTGGCACATTTTGTTTGTTACACAGATAAAGGAATAGAAAAAATTATATAGTAGATGAGTAAAATTAATAAATAAATGAATAAATAAATAAAAAATGTTGGAGTAAAATAGTTGAGACAAATTATTCCTTTAATCTATTTTGCTGGGTTTTGTGATTGTGTTCTTTAGTGCATGTGGTAATAGTGATAGTTGTATTACCCCGTTGCTTAGGAGCCTACATATAGGCAGTGTTGTAGGTTTATTACTTAAGGGCCTACTTATAGGAAGTGATGTGGGTTCATTGCTTTAGGGCCTACATGTAGGCAGTGGGTCAGCCTATTTGGTGAATATGGGCTGTTGTGATGTAGGGGGGATATTTACTTTCTAGATCTTCACATTTCATAGTGTTTATAGTGTAATAAGGTAATTGTTGTTGTGGTTCTAGATTTAGTTGATAATTTTGTATAGGTTGGGGACTACTTTCTAGTGGATAAGAATTTCTATCTGTCTATACTGTGTTATTGGAGGTTCCTGGTAATTAATATATAGTGGGATTTGCCCATTCTATCACTGGTCCGTAGGGTAAGGGACCCAATGAATGTCAGGGTTTGTCATCCCTATATATTTAAATAAAAAGGGAAAGTGCACAATTTAGCAAGAAAATTGTAGATATAGTGCAGCAGAGGGAGGTGCTTACTGTCTAAAGTGCAGTGTGCAGCATAGAAAAGTACTTGCTATATAGCTATAGATATTGTTTTATGTAGTTTTATTTGTGTATATAATGTCGGAATGGGTATTTTATATATGTTTTCTTGTGATGTTCCTGGTAGATCTTGATGTTCCCTGGTTGTAAGTGCACATACGGACGTATCCAATAGGTCGCTGGTCCGTAGTATAAAGACCCAGCGACTATTTGGGTTTATCATCCCTGTGCGTCTCCAAGAGGGTGAGCGTCATATAATATAACAACATCAAGGATGGATAGTGGAGTAGTGAGGGGTGGCCGTCTGCCAAGGAGCAACCGGAAGAAATAGTAAAAACCCCACCGGTTGCTCGTCGGCAAGCCGCAACCCCCCATTAGAGGAAACCGAAAATTTCCATCTCTGCGTTCAGTCCATTTAGCAACACAGAGTTGAATTCGAAGATCCTCCTGGATTCTATTCTTGACATTTTGTGTATGAAATTTCCCCACCTCCAATCTTTTTTTTCCTTTTCAAGTGCCGTGTATTTGAGTCCACTAGGATCTTTGTTATGGGTTATGCTGAAATGATTTGATACTGTGTGTTTGTCGTAGCCTTTTCTTATGTTTGCAATGTGTTCGGATACTCGTATTTGGAGTGTTCTTTTAGTGCGGCCAATATATAATTTTTGACATGGGCATTCTAGGGCATATATGGCTTATGTCGAACTGCATGTTAAAAATTCTTTGATTTCTTATTTATGGGAGTTTGTTTTGGATATGACGCAGGTGGTTTTTTTCGGAAAGGATGTGGTCCGACAGTTCTTACATTTTCCACATCTAAAGAATCCTGTGATGTCTGCCCATTCTTGAATTGTTGTGGACTGTCCTGTGGTTTGTTTAAAGTTGGGGGCAATTTTTAGGCCTAAATTCGGAGCTTTAGTGAATGTGATTAGTGGAATATCTGTAATGGTGGACCCTTTTATTTTATCCTGTTTTATATGGTACCAATGATTGTTTATGATCTTTTTGATTTTTTTGTATTGTGGATTGTAGGGTAATATAATCCTGGGTGATATGTCCTGTTCTTCTTGTGTTTTAGTTGTTTTGTTAAAAAATGATTCCCTTTCCATTTTTTTTACTTTATTCAATGATGTTTCTAGCAATTCAATAGGGTATTTTTTATCAATAAACTGAGTTTTCATTCTCTCCGATTCCTCCTTAAAATGAGATTCTATTGTGCAATTTCTTTTGACTCTACGGAACTGTCCCTGTGGAATGTTTATAAGCCATGTCGGTAGGTGGCAACTGTCATATCGAATAAAGCTATTTTTAGATGTTGGTTTGTGGTAGGTGGTGCATATGAGTTTGTCTTTTTCTATTGTTATTTGTAGGTCCAAAAATTCTATTTTCGATGTGCTGATGGATGAAGTAAATTTTAGGCCATACGGATTTGTATTGATTGTTGTTAGAAAGGTATTCAAGTTGTCTTTACTGTCCTGCCATATGAAGATAATGTCATCGATATAACGTTGCCAGAGCACCAGATCCGACCCCAGTCTGGGTGTTATGATGTCATCCTCCCACTGCGCCATAAATAGGTTTGCGTAACTGGGGGCGAATCTGGTGCCCATAGCTGTTCCTTTAGTCTGTAGGTAAAAATCAGAGTATCAGTAAAAATAGTTATGGTTGAGTATGAATTCTATGCCTTCTATTATGTAGTCGATTTGTTCCGATGGTAGTTTGGCTTCTTTAATCAGTTGTTTTTTAACTGCCTCTGTTCCTTGTTGGTGGTTGATACTAGTATAAAGTGATTGGACGTCTAGTGTTCCTATGTGCCAGTGTGATTCAAACTTTAGATTTTCAACTGTTTTGATGATTTGTGTGGTGTCTTTAATATATGATTTAATATTTTTAACTCTTGGCTGTAAAAGTGTTTCTATATATTGTGATAGGTTGCTTGTAAGGGATTCTATGCCTGAAATGATAGGGCGGCCGGGTGGGTTATCTCTGTTTTTATGTATTTTTGGGAGACAGTATAGTGCTGGTAGTCTTTGGGACGTGTTGACTATAAAGGTGTATTCTGTTTCTGATAAGATGCCGCTTTCTTTTCCTCTTTCACAGTATTGTATTAGTTCATGGTGGAATTTTTCAGTTGGGTTATTTTAATTTTTTTTGTATGTGCTTGTATCTGCTAATTGTCTCATACATTCATTGTTGTAGTCGGAGATATTTTGGATTACGATTGCTCCTCCTTTGTCAGCTGGGTGTATTACTATATCTTTTTCTTTTTGTAATAGTTTTATAGCCTCTATTTCTTTTCTAGATAAATTATTCCATTTCTCTGGTTGTTCCTTCATGTTGCGTATGTCTCTCTCTACACATTGTTTGAATGCTGCCAATTCTTGTCCTATTTCCTGTCGCGGATATTTTTTGGATTTGCTTTTTAATGGAGTGTGTTCATATGTCCTATTAGTTATGTTATCTTTTGTGATAGGATTTTTTATGTAATATTTCTTCAGGCAAAGTTTTCGAATGAATTTTTCTATACCTATAAAGGTGTCAAATTTATTGAGTGTGTTGGTGGGTGCGAATTTGAGACCTTTGTTCAATAGGCTGGTTTGGTCCTTATTTAAAGTGACACTACTTAGGTTTATGATTGTGTCTTCATGATGGTCTATCTGTTGTATTTTGGTTTTATGTCCCCTTCCTCTGCGTATCTTTTTCTTTCTCATGAGTCGTATTGTCTTGTTTGATATGTTTGGTGATTGTCTCTCCTTTGTGGTGCTTGGTGATTCTCTCCTGGTTGTTGTTTTGCTCTTTTTGGGTATTGTGGATTGTGTTGGTGATGTGGTCTGTATTCTTGTTCTGGTGATGGTTGTCTGTATCGTAGATTGTATCAGTGATTTTGAGGGGTCGGTGTTGGGGAACGCGGTGGTCTCTGTCGGGTGTGGGGTCTGTGATATGGGGGAGTGCGGTCTAAAAAATGGTTTGACTCTTCCAGTATTTCAAATCTATTACTTGTGGATATATTTGGTATTTATTTGGTCTTTCTGTTGCACCAGGTTGAGTGTTCTCATTTCTCTCTTTGTGATTGTCTACCTCCTTATTTGTGGGGTTATTGTTCTGAATTTCTCTCTGTTCCTTTTTTTGGGGAATATTATTTCTTAATTTTCTAATTTTTTTTATTCTTAATTTCTTGTTCTGCTCTATCTAAGTTATTGCAGAGTTTCTGTTGCCAAGTGTTGTAATCTTCATTCTTTGTGAATTTTTCCATTTTTATCTTGATTTCTTCTAATTGTGCCGTGGTTTCTTTTAATATGGTGGATCTCCTTTTTATGATTAAGTGCATGAGTGACAGGGAGTGTTTGTGTAACAATGTGTCCCATTCTTCATTCAATTCCCTTTCCCACAAGTCTTGGGCAGGTGTCTTAGTCAGTTGTAATCCCTTTGGTACTTTTTTGTGATCAATGTATTGTTTTAGGGATTTAATCTCTCATCTTTGTTTGAGTTGCCTAATTAATAGGTATTCCGTTTTCTGAAGGTGTCCATCATGTCTGGTTCTTGGTCTTCTATATTTGTTGTTTCAAAGGTGTATGTCTCTGCTTTTATGCGTTTGTTTTCGGCATGATCCCAAATATTCATTTTACTTGAGTGGTGAGCTAACGTCTAGTAGGTGATAAGTGGCTAAAGAGAAAGAATGGGATAGACGGCTCTACTATTCAGGCAAATGATCGAGGTGCGAAGCTGCTAAAACTGACTCACTAAGTCAGGAGTAGATTATTTGAAGAAAAATAAGTAAGCAGGCACACTCTAATTTAGGTCATTCTATTAATTTATTTATATATATAGTAAATGTAGGATATATTAAAATGAGGCAAGGGTATGAAGAATCGTATTGGGGAATCAAATTCGGCTGACTGTCCTTGATGGGTAAAGAGTAATGAATGTGAAGATGGGTGGGTTGTCACTAAATGGTCACCAGCTAGTATTGGGGATATTGAGGTAGTCAATATAAAAGTGAAAATAAAAAATAAAAATAAAATGTGCGCTAAAAAATGGTGCGCTAATAAAACAAAGGAGGTAAAAGATGGAATAGTTGTCCTTATACATAAAATCGTCTTTTCATCAAATAGTAGTCTCAAAAATGGAGGCTAAGAATAATGCGTTTTGCTCCTTATATAGGATGGTATATCCTTGATGTTGTTATATTATATGACGCTCACCCTCTTGGATACGCACAGGGATGATAAACCCAAATAGTCGCTGGGTCTTTATACTACGGACCAGCGACCTATTGGATACGTCCGTCTGTGCACTTACAACCAGGGAACATCAAGATCTACCAGGAACATCACAAGAAAACATATATAAAATACCCATACCGACATTATAAACACAAATAAAACTACATAAAACAATATCTATAGCTATATAGCAAGTACTTTTCTATGCTGCACACTGCACTTTACACAGTAAGCACCTCCCTCTGCTGCACTATATCTACAATTTTCTTGCTAAATTGTGCACTTTCCCTTTTTATTTAAATATATAGGGATGACAAACCCTGACATTCATTGGGTCCCTTACCCTACGGACCAGTGATAGAATGGGCAAATCCCACTATATATTAATTACCAGGAACCTCCAATAACACAGTATAGACAGATAGAAATTCTTATCCACTAGAAAGTAGTCCCCAACCTATACAAAATTATCAACTAAATCTAGAACCACAACAACAACCACCTTATTACACTATAAACACTATGAAATGTGAAGATCTAGAAAGTAAATATCCCCCTACATCACAACAGCCCATATTCACCAAATAGGCTGACCCACTGCCTACATGTAGGCCCTAAAGCACTGAACCCACATCACTTCCTATAAGTAGGCCCTTAAGTAATAAACCTACAACACTGCCTATATGTAGGCTCCTAAGCAACGGGGTAATACAACTATCACTATTACCCCATGCACTAAAGAACACAATCACAAAACCCAGCAAAATAGATTAAAGGAATAATTTGTCTCAACTATTTTACTCCAACATTTTTTATTTATTTATTCATTTATTTATTAATTTTACTCATCTACTATATAATTTTTTCTATTCCTTTATCTGTGTAACAAACAAAATGTGCCAAACTAGAATCTATCATATTAGACTTCAATAAGACAATTAGAACAAAATATATGCAATGATTGAAAAAGCTAATCAGCTCATAAAAGAGTCAATTGCCTCTACCCTATAAATACTCCAGTATTCACCACAATCCTCCACTTACTGATGAAGGGAGAGACTCCAAAAACGCGTTTAAGGAGCAGAGGATTGTCAGAATACCCACTAATCGGAACGGAGCCAGAGGATCACTCAGAATAGGCCGAGACCATTCAATACAAGCCGGGAAAGATCGCGATCACGTGACTGGCTACGTCACCCTACAGACGCGCGAACCACGCCTCCCGGCGTCCTTGGCAACACGAGATACACCGCCGACTCCTGGATTCAAGACAGCCGCCCAGGGAGAACTGACTACCGCCAGAGGACCGAAGACAGCAGCGCCGGGTAAAGGGTAAGTGATCTCTGCAGCCAGAGACAGTGCGGGACGCCGCACTCAGGCACAGAGCACCCCTTTCTCCCATAGCACCGTATAAGAAGCATAACACATATTTATTGCTATAATGTACTAATGTATATGCCTGCTGATCTATTCAAATAACAAAAAGGCGCATCATGTACCCTCCACTTAACAGCGGTAATCATATAAGGTGTCACAAGGCGCAATATTTACTTATCTATCTCGTATCTAGAGGATATCACCACAAAAGAACAATACCATCCTATATAAGGAGCAAAACGCATTATTCATAGCCTCCATTTTTGAGACTACTATTTGATGAAAAGACGATTTTATGTATAAGGACAACTATTCCATCTTTTACCTCCTTTGTTTTATTAGCGCACCATTTTTTTAGCGCACATTTTTTATTTTATTTTATTTTCACTTTTATATTGACTAACTCAATATCCCCAATACCAGCTGGTGACCATTTAGTGACAACCCACCCATCTTCACATTCATTACTCTTTACCCATCAAGGACAGTCAGCCGAATTTTATTCCCCAATACGATTCTTCATACCCTTGCCTTATTTTAATATATCCTACATTTACTATATATATAAATAAATTAATAGAATGACCTAAATTAGAGTGTGTCTTTAAAAATCTGGGCCACATCTAGTGTCCATAGTGTGTCGCTTTGTGTAAAAAAATACTGAACTACATCTGCAAACGGTCTAGGATTAGACCGGTCTAGGATTAGACCGAAACGTTGGCCAGTGGCTATTTTTTGGATGGATAAGAAAATAATTAATGAAATGAAATAAAATAAAATAAAATAAGAAGCTCAAAGCAGCTATAGAGTGCCTCTTTGATATACACTCACCTAAAGAATTATTAGGAACACCATACTAATACGGTGTTGGACCCCCTTTTGCCTTCAGAACTGCCTTAATTATACGTGGCATTGATTCAACAAGGTGCTAATAGCATTCTTTAGAAATGTTGGCCCATATTGATAGGATAGCATCTTGCAGTTGATGGAGATTTGAGGGATGCACATCCAGGGCACGAAGCTCCCGTTCCACCACATCCCAAAGATGCTCTATTGGGTTGAGATCTGGTGACTGTGGGGGCCATTTTAGTACAGTGAACTCATTGTCATGTTCAAGAAACCAATTTGAAATGATTCGAGCTTTGTGACACGGTGCATTATCCTGCTGGAAGTAGCCATCAGATGATGGGTACATGGTGGTCATGAAGGGATGGACATGGTCAGAAACAATGCTCAGGTAGCCCGTGGCATTTAAACGATACCCAATTGGCACTAAGGGGCCTAAAGTGTGCCCAGAAAACATCCCCCACACCATTACACCACCACCACCAGCCTGCACAGTGGTAACAAGGCATGATGGATACATGTTCTCATTCTGTTTACGCCAAATTCGGACATACCATTTGAATGTTTCAACAGAAATCGAGACTCATCAGACCAGGCAACATTTTTCCAGTCTTCAACAGTCCAATTTTGGTGAGCTCGTGAAAATTGTAGCCTCTTTTTCCTATTTGTAGTGGAGATGAGTGGTACCCGGTGGGGTCTTCTGCTGTTGTAGCCCATCCGCCTCGAGGTTGTGCGTGTTGTGGCTTCACAAATGCTTTGCTGCATACCTCGGTTGTAACGAGTGGTTATTTCAGTCAACGTTGCTCTTCTATCAGCTTGAATCAGTCGGCCCATTCTCCTCTGACCTCTAGCATCCACAAGGCATTTTCGCCCACAGGACTGCCGCATACTGGATGTTTTTCCCTTTTCACACCATTCTTTGTAAACCCTAGAAATGGTTGTGCGTGAAAATCCCAGTAACTGAGCAGATTGTGAAATACTCAGACCGGCCCGTCTGGCACCAACAACCATGCCACGCTCAAAATTGCTTAAATCACCTTTCTTTCCCATTCTGACATTCAGTTTGGAGTTCAGGAAATTGTCTTGTCCAGGACCACACCCCTAAATTCATTGAAGCAACTGCCATGTGAAAGGTTGACTAGATAATTGCATTAATGAGAAATAGAACAGGTGTTCCTAATAATTCTTTAGGTGAGTGTATATTAGATGCACCTTCTACCACTGAGCACCGCCCACTCTCTAACAAGGAGTGCTGCTCAACTCCTCTCCTCAACATTGTCTACGTTTTGAGTCTGAGCACCCTCCAGATGACTACTTTCACGTACGACTTTACAGCAGCGGAGAAGATCGTCTCTGAGGTCACAGTATCAAGTGACTTCTTACATGTACCCCATAACGAGTACCGCACAAGCGACTGGGAGCGCGAGTCCAAAAAACTAATCTCTTCGGAACTCCATTGTGCAATTCTCGCAGAATACTACAAACACAAGAGTATCCCCAGGGGACTAAGAGTGCACCTCCAACCAACCTTATTCCCTTTGAATACAGAATACTGTACTAAGTTTGAGACCATTATAAATAAATGTTCCTTGGATATAATTGTCCTCAGCATTGAATTTCTTCAAAAAGCAATTCAAGATTCCAAAGTGAAATTTGCGGCCATCGAAAGTCAATTACTTTCAACTAAAGTACATGTACTGTAGATGGGTCCGCGCTAGGTTTCCACAGGCAGGAGTTTCACTCACAGGAAGATTCTATGGAGATTCCACGATATCACCAGTGTATTTCCAATATCAATCCCGATACCGACCAGAAATTTTTTTTCTCTCCTTCAGGAGAAACAGAACATAGTGCAATACCCAGGGTGTTTAATATTCAGTAAGATTTATTGTACTTACAAACATCCATTGGTAAAAAGCGTATATAGATGCCCGACCCGGGTTTCGCCTTAGCTTCATCTGGGGCGTAACAAACTAATCAGCCGAAGCTGTGTTTTTATCCCTCCCAACTCTGATGTCATATCCAGTTTCCCGAATAAGGATTCTTATATTCATCAAATATCGATAAAACATTTGATTATTTATATCGATAAAACATTCGATTATTTAAAATCACTGATTTTTTTAAATCGCCAATTTAATTTTTTTAAACAATTCTAGAATCATATGTAGACATTGCACACATAAAATCGCCAACACATTGCTACATTCATAAAATAGTGTCTGACTTCAATGCCAATACAAATGTGCGTGTTCTGAGATGAACATGGGCCGCACATGTGATAAGACGTCACTTTTCATTATCATTTGTACATATTGTATCCGATCAGAAGATTGTACTTATTATCCAAATACCTACATATATATATAAACACACCTATGGTAAGGATACTATTAATCTACTAAGGACCACATAAAACCCCAATATGCTGTATCCTCTGTCAACCCACCCCACAACCAAACCACCTATTTTCCTACACATACCATACAGAAGCAACTAATGGACACTGAAATCTATCTAAGCTGGTGATTACATTCAATTCATGCTAACTGCCTTCTTGTCCCATTCTATGTTGAGACCGTTAGGTTGTAGGGTGTTTAGTTCATATATCCATTTTGCTTCGATTTTATTAATCTGTTGTACAAGTTCTACTCCAACAAATCTTAATCCTGCAAGATTCTTTTGGTGGACTCGTTTGAAGTGAGCAGATACACTGTGTGTCTCAAGGCCTCTTTTTATATTACCTATGTGCTCACTAATCCTAGTTTTTAATTTTCTTAAGGTTCTGCCCACATATTGTAGCCTGCAGGGGCACTCTAAAACATAGATGACCCCTGCAGACTCACATGATAGTTGTCCTCTCATGCGTAATTCTTTTTGATTTGAGGAGGATAATATGGTATTTTGAGTGCTGCGTTTTTTATCCATCATGGATCTGTTTTTACAGGCCGAACAGAAGCCGCACCACACAAAGTTATTTTTAGTGGACTTCTTGGTTTTTTCTTTTAGACATCCTCGTACTATTTTATTCCGTACAGTAGGTGCCCTTTTAAAAATGAAAGGTGGTTTATTTGGGATCAAAGGACCAATAACCTCGTCATTCTTCAATACTCTGCAGTTCTTCCTAATTACCTGCTTAATATCAGGACATGATGCTGTATACATAGTTTTAAATGCCCACTTGAATCTTTCAGTGTTTTTCTCTCTAGTTGTTTTTATTCCGATATTATTTTCGCCAATTTCCCTTCTTTGATCTTGAAGTACCTCCTCATTGTAACCCTTTTCTTTAAACCTTTCAAGAATGATATTACTCTGTGTCTCATAGTCAGCCTGATGGGAGCAATTCCTTTTTATGTGTTAGAACTGACTCTTGGGGACCCACTGTAACCATGGGCTATAATGACAGCTGGTAGCATCAATATAGCCATTCCTGTCTGTGGGTTTGAAGAAGATTTTAAATATTTGAATGTTTTATCGATATTTTTAAATAATTGAATGTTTTATCGATATGAATTTATACGATTATATATGAATCCTTATTCGGGAAACCGGATATGACATCAGAGTTGGGAGGGATAAAAACACAGCTTCGGCTGATTAGTTTGTAACGCCCCAGATGAAGCTAAGGCGAAACCCGGGTCGGGCTTCTATATATGCTTTTTACCAATGGATGTTTGTAAGTACAATAAATCTTACTGAATATTAAACACCCTGGGTATTGCACTATGTTCTGTTTCTCCTGAAGGAGAGAAAAAAATTTGCTGGTCGGTATCGGGATTGATATTGGAGATGCACTGGTGATATCGTGGAATCTCCATAGAATCTTCCTGTGAGTGAAACTCCTGCCTGTGGAAACCTAGCGCGGACCCATCTACATGTACTTTGGTTGTCTTTCTGGAGAAGGGACTTACTCCTTTTTTTGGGACTGCTGCTTTAACCGCTCCTGATATCGCACAGAAACTTTCTTAATTACTTTCAACTACCTCCACCCCTGAATGGTCCGAATTAAAGAAGAAGACAGACAAAATACTGTATGAACACCGAAAATATCTAGAGAATACTAAACGCACCAAATGTATCCGTGACACAGAAGACTACCAACTCAACAAGGTCTACAGATGACAATGGCAAGACTCAAGAACAGGATATGGATATACCCCTTATGCAGGCTACGCATCTTCCTCTTCAGGCAGCGACAGATCCACAACATACCGTTCCCAGTGTTTTTTTCCCAGGCGCGGCTATCGACCACGAAGAAGAAATGCATACGCCGAGGAAGAGGCACAAATCGATCCAAAACCTACCGGAATCCAGACCCGCTCACAGGTAGGAACCTCATAGTAAATATCTCTTCACAAACTCTTTCACCAGCTGAACTGAATGTCTTATCCCTCTGGAACAAGAACTTAACAGATTTTACCGATCTCTTAGGCTTAAAGCCCACTTCTCACAACAAACTACACCACCATTAACCCTTACACCACCCACCTCCTTATCTATTAAAACAATGGGCCTTAAAAATAAAAGTAATTTCATGCCCCCCAAAACATATCATGGAGTGGAAGCATTCATTGATCTTATAAACCGTGAAATTAAACCAGTACCACTGCCCTAAAAAATTGACATTTACATGCTCCACCCAATCTAAAAAGTGAAGAGCACATTGCCCTGAATACACTGCTGTCAGACAAATCAATTACCATCAAACCAGCTGACAAAGGGGGCGCAATAGTCATAATGGATACCTCATTCTACATTCAAGAAATACAAAGGCAATTATCAGATACTACCACCTATGAACAGGTCCAATACAATCCCACCTTTCAACTCACAAGAGACATCACCACGTTCCTAGACCATCATCTCCAATTAAATACCATTGACAAACCCACATATACTTTTCTTCTCAATAACAATCCTATTCTCCCAGTTTTTTACATTCTACCAAAAATCCACAAAAACCTTAACCATCCACCAGGTAGGCCAATTGTAGCCTCCACTGATTCCTTACTCTCACCATTATCGATGAAAAATCCTTGAAGAAATACAAACTCCACTCATCAAACAAACACGTTCTTTTCTACTTGATACGTCACAATTCCTATCCATCATTTCAAATCTACAAGATCTACCCCCAGACAGTTTACTAGTGACACTAGACGTCAACAGTCTATACACTTCCATCTCTCATGATAAAGGAATTGAAGCAGTCACGATACTGTTGACAACTTCTGAACTCTCCCCAGCAGCACAGACCTTCTGTATACATCTATTACAATTAGTACTACAACACAATTTTTTCATGTTTGGCGACAACTTCTACATTCAAAAGAACGGGACTGCCATGGGCGCGAATGTTGCGCCACCCTACGCTAATGCCTTTATGGACCGTTTTGAGGAAGATTGGATCTATTCCAATGACCTGTTCCAGACACACGCAATATCATGGCACAGATACATCGACAACTATTCTGTATATGGAGAGGCGACCACAACTCATTTTCTGCATTTCTACTACACATCAACAGTATTGACCCAGACCTGCAGTTCACAGCACACACCGATCCACAATCCATTAGTTTTCTGGATATGGTTGTTATTAAGACCTCCAATGAATGGCACATTGACCACCAATCTACATCGCAAACCAATCGACTGGAATACTCTCCTTCACTACTCAAGCTGCCATTCCCATACCACAAAACAATCCTTACCCTGTTCCCAGTTTCAAAGAGTATCTAGAATTGTCAAGGATCCTACACTTCGCAAACAACGATTGCAAGAAATGTTTCAAAAATTTCAGGATATCCAGAATATCCACTTTCAAACGAGAACAGTCTCTTCTTATACGCCCTGATTCATTCTCTAACACCACTCCATCCCCTCCCCGCTTCCCACTAGTTGTGACATATCACCCTATCATGCCTAAAATCCAAACAATAATAAAAAAACATTGGCCAATCCTTAAACAGTCATATCCAGAGATTCCAGAATTCCAGTCTCCAGTCCGCATGTGTTATAAAAGGCCACAAAATCTCAAAGACAGACTAGTGAAAGCATATATTGGTCCTATGAAACCCTCTATAAAACAATCCACACTGGCACCATCCAAAACAGATACCTATCCATGTCTCAATTGCGCCCAATGCAATAATGTCATTAGAGGCAATAGGATCATCCACCCGCACTCAGGTAAAATATACCATCCGAAAGGCTTTTTCACATGCGCATCTTCGCATGTCGTTTATTTAATACGTTGCCCATGCGGCCTTGCATACGTGGGTGAAACCACCCAATGTGTACGGGACCGCATTTCCAAGCACAAGTCTGACATCCGTTGTTGCAAAACCAAACTACCAGTACCACACCACTTCATCTCGGCTAACCACCAGATCAATCAATTAAAATTCCAAATTTTAGAACAAGTAGCATCAGCAAGACGCGGAGGAAACAGGACGGCAGGTCTAAAACAACGTAAGGCATACTGGATTTTCGAACTTAACACCCTGACACCACGTGGATTAAATAGAGACTTTGGCCCAGATTCAGGTAGATTTGCCCATTACTTACACCTGAGCCGCTCAGCTGAATTTCTCTGCGCTGGAGCAATTTTGCCAAATTGCCACCTGATTCAGGAATCGTTTGTTCATTTAATTTGCTCCTGTTTAAGGCAAAGCTGAGGGCGCAAGGCCGTGCAAGTCAAAGTGGGTGTGCCCCTATGTAAATGAGGAATTTTCGGCTCAGCAGAGGTTTGCTAGCATAATTTCAGGGCAAATCCTGCTCAGCTGCTTGCACTGAGCAAATAAATAGGAGCAGACTTGCGCTGGTTCTTTGCTGAATTTCATCCTGCTTTTTCCTACCCCCCCTGAGCAAGGAAATTCAGCCCTTTTGCAAGACATGGCACCTCCCAAAGGGACCAAAATATTTTATATTACTGTATAAAGAATTTAAATTATAAAAGAACAGAAATAAACATACATAGCCTTTATTTTATTGGTGCAGCTGTTTTAGTGTAGTACTTGAATGAGATAAGTAAATTCTAGAAACATCTGAAAATGTCATTTTTCATTTGAAGAGCACAAGGAACACTTGTTTTTGTGTTTTATTCTCATAGGATAAAAAGGTATAAGAACAAACTGCCATCTAGAATAACTATTTAGATGTTCTTTAGATGTATTTCAAATCTGCTTGTTCAGATCGTCTGTCTAGGTGCTGCTGAAGTTGCGCGCTCCTTCAGATGACATTTGGCCATCTTTTGCTAACTTGCCCCTGCTTTTAACAGGAGCAAGTTTGCCCAGGGAAAAAAGCTTGCACGCTTCCAGCGCAAGATGCGCATCACACGCGCATGTTTCTGAATCATCGGCAGTACCTAATTTGCATATTCGCTGAGGGAATTCCATGAAGGCGCAACTTACACCCCGCGCAAAATTGCACGCAAATTGCGCAGGAACAGCTAGGCTGCGTGCGCGGGAAAATGGCAGCATTTCAGGCTTAACTGGTTTACAGAATCAGCCGCAAATTTGCATAGGAGCAAATCAGTACTTGCGCGGCGCAAATCACACTTGTTCCCGCGCAAGTGCTTCTTGAATCTGGGACTTTGACTTTTTTATTTCCTGATCTTGTTGTTGATTCTGTAATTTTACATTCCTGGATTTAAATGTTTCCATTTCGCTATCCCATTATCCGATTTTTTCACTATTCCACTTTTCCACTAACTTTCTGTGCTCCTATAGTTCTATGTTCCTGTTGTTGTATATGAAGTATGTTTCTTGATGCTAATTCCCCCCCCCCAAACTAAGAAGACAGGTTGGCATCAGCAGGAGCTGCTCAAACCCACATGCAGTTGTGCATATATATAGGGGAGCAAATCCTGCACTTGTGGCCCGTTGCTAATGGCAATCCCCAGCAAAATGCATACAATGGAGGATGCCCGCGGCGAACCACAAGTACCACAATAGACATCCTACACAAGGTAACAAGTGCGGATGTGATAATTAATATAACAATATAACAAAACAATAACAAACATAGGTGCACTCTGCAGTCTCACTAATTCTCAAACCGATTTTAAAATTGAGAGATTAGTCAACATGTCCTACGGTGTAGAACATGTCTTAAGCCCGGACACCACGACAAGGTTTCTCAAGTAGCCCGGGACCCTACACTCTCCTACCTGAGCCATATGGGCAATACCAGGAGCCAGTGGGCAAATTACAGGAGCATAGGGCCGACTCGCAAACAACTCACCAGTTACCTCCAGCATGTGGCCATGCTTGCAATGGGAGGAGGGAGGAGTCTGTGAGTCCCACTCAAGACTTGCTGATATAGCCCAGGCTTCACAGGTGCACCTAAATGTGACCTGTAGATGGAAAACAGGCACATTTAAATAGGAGTTTATACACCTCCAGGAATCTATATATACACAAACTAAGAAGACAGGTTGGCATCAGCAGGAGCTGCTCAAACCCACATGCAGTCGTGCATATATATAGGGGAGCAAATCCTGCACTTGTGGCCCGTTGCTAATGGCAATCCCCAGCAAAATGCATACAATGGAGGATGCCCGCGGCGAACCACAAGTACCACAATAGACATCCTACACAAGGTAACAAGTGCGGATGTGATAATTAATATAACAATATAACAAAACAGCCCGGGCTACTTGAGAAACCTTGTCGTGGTGTCCGGGCTTAAGACATGTTCTACACCGTAGGACATGTTGACTAATCTCTCAATTTTAAAATCGGTTTGAGAATTAGTGAGACTGCAGAGTGCACCTATGTTTGTTATTGTTTTGTTATATTGTTATATTAATTATCACATCCGCACTTGTTACCTTGTGTAGGATGTCTATTGTGGTACTTGTGGTTCGCCGCGGGCATCCTCCATTGTATGCATTTTGCTGGGGATTGCCATTAGCAACGGGCCACAAGTGCAGGATTTGCTCCCCTATATATATGCACAACTGCATGTGGGTTTGAGCAGCTCCTGCTGATGCCAACCTGTCTTCTTAGTTTGTATATATAGATTCCTGGAGGTGTATAAACTCCTATTTAAATGTGCCTGTTTTCCATCTACAGGTCACATTTAGGTGCACCTGTGAAGCCTGGGCTATATCAGCAAGTCTTGAGTGGGACTCACAGACTCCTCCCTCCTCCCATTGCAAGCATGGCCACATGCTGGAGGTAACTGGTGAGTTGTTTGCGAGTCGGCCCTATGCTCCTGTAATTTGCCCACTGGCTCCTGGTATTGCCCATATGGCTCAGGTAGGAGAGTGTAGGGTCCCGGGCTACTTGAGAAACCTTGTCGTGGTGTCCGGGCTTAAGACATGTTCTACACCGTAGGACATGTTGACTAATCTCTCAATTTTAAAATCGGTTTGAGAATTAGTGAGACTGCAGAGTGCACCTATGTTTGTTATTGTTTTGTTATATTGTTATATTAATTATCACATCCGCACTTTTTACCTTGTGTAGGATGTCTATTGTGGTACTTGTGGTTCGCCGCGGGCATCCTCCATTGTATGCATTTTGCTGGGGATTGCCATTAGCAACGGGCCACAAGTGCAGGATTTGCTCCCCTATATATATGCACAACTGCATGTGGGTTTGAGCAGCTCCTGCTGATGCCAACCTGTCTTCTTAGTTTGTACACTGCGTGCAGAATTATTAGGCAAATGAGTATTTTGACCACATCATCCTCTTTATGCATGTTGTCTTACTCTAAGCTGTATAGGCTCGAAAGCCTACTACCAATTAAGCATATTAGGTGATGTGCATCTCTGTAATGAGAAGGGGTGTGGTCTAATGACATCAACACCCTATATTAGGTGTGCATAATTATTAGGCAACTTCCTTTCCTTTGGCAAAATGGGTCAAAAGAAGGACTTGACAGGCTCAGAAAAGTCAAAAATAGTGAGATATCTTGCAGAGGGATGCAGCACTCTTAAAATTGCAAAGCTTCTGAAGCGTGATCATCGAGCATGTAAGCGTTTCATTCAAAATAGTCAACAGGGTCGCAAGAAGCGTGTGGAAAAACCAAGGCGCAAAATAACTGCCCATGAACTGAGAAAAGTCAAGCGTGCAGCTGCCAAGATGCCACTTGCCACCAGTTTGGCCATATTTCAGAGCTGCAACATCACTGGAGTGCCCAAAAGCACAAGGTGTGCAATACTCAGAGACATGGCCAAGGTAAGAAAGGCTGAAAGACGACCACTACTGAACAAGACACACAAGCTGAAACGTCAAGACTGGGCCAAGAAATATCTCAAGACTGATTTTTCTAAGGTTTTATGGACTGATGAAATGAGAGTGAGTCTTGATGGGCCAGATGGATGGGCCCGTGGCTGGATTGGTAAAGGGCAGAGAGCTCCAGTCCGACTCAGACGCCAGCAAGGTGGAGGTGGAGTACTGGTTTGGGCTGGTATCATCAAAGATGAGCTTGTGGGGCCTTTTCGGGTTGAGGATGGAGTCAAGCTCAACTCCCAGTCCTACTGCCAGTTTCTGGAAGACACCTTCTTCAAGCAGTGGTACAGGAAGAAGTCTGCATCCTTCAAGAAAAACATGATTTTCATGCAGGACAATGCTCCATCACACGCGTCCAAGTACTCCACAGCGTGGCTGGCAAGAAAGGGTATAAAAGAAGAAAATCTAATGACATGGCCTTCTTGTTCACCTCATCTGAACCCCATTATGAACCTGTGGTCCATCATCAAATGTGAGATTTACAAGGAGGGAAAACAGTACACCTCTCTGAACAGTGTCTGGGAGGCTGTGGTTGCTGCTGCACGCAATGTTGATGGTGAACAGATCAAAACACTGACAGAATCCATGGATGGCAGGCTTTTGAGTGTCCTTGCAAAGAAAGGTGGCTATATTGGTCACTGATTTGTTTTTGTTTTGTTTTTGAATGTCAGAAATGTATATTTGTGAATGTTGAGATGTTATATTGGTTTCACTGGTAAAAATAAATAATTGAAATGGGTATATATTTGTTTTTTGTTAAGTTGCCTAATAATTATGCACAGTAATAGTCACCTGCACACACAGATATCCCTCTAAAATAGCTAAAACTAAAAACAAACTAAAAACTACTTCCAAAAATATTCAGCTTTGATATTAATGAGTTTTTTGGGTTCATTGAGAACATGGTTGTTGTTCAATAATAAAATTAATCCTCAAAAATACAACTTGCCTAATAATTCTGCACTCCCTGTATATATAGATTCCTGGAGGTGTATAAACTCCTATTTAAATGTGCCTGTTTTCCATCTACAGGTCACATTTAGGTGCACCTGTGAAGCCTGGGCTATATCAGCAAGTCTTGAGTGGGACTCACAGACTCCTCCCTCCTCCCATTGCAAGCATGGCCACATGCTGGAGGTAACTGGTGAGTTGTTTGCGAGTCGGCCCTATGCTCCTGTAATTTGCCCACTGGCTCCTGGTATTGCCCATATGGCTCAGGTAGGAGAGTGTAGGGTCCCGGGCTACTTGAGAAACCTTGTCGTGGTGTCCGGGCTTAAGACATGTTCTACACCGTAGGACATGTTGACTAATCTCTCAATTTTAAAATCGGTTTGAGAATTAGTGAGACTGCAGAGTGCACCTATGTTTGTTATTGTTTTGTTATATAATTCCCCCCCCCCCTTATTTTCTACAGGTGAAATAACCACTGACGGACAGGTAGTATCACGCCATTGACATAATATGATATATATATATATATATATATATAGTTGTTGAAGGAATTCAGGGCAGCACACCTTGTAAAAAACAGTTGGGTGCCAGCGGTATTACACTTTACCAAAGTGATGATCCGAAAATAAATAAATACACCGCAGCACATCCAGTAGGTGAAAAAAACAGTGGGATCCTTTATTCACCCATGCAACGTTTCGATCCACTTGCTGGGACCATTTTCAATCGTGTATATATGTAAGTACTTAGTATTTATTATAATTACCTAACCCACTACCCTATATCATTCAGTATGTATCCTTACACCAAATAAGTAGACATTGACTACCTTAGTTCAGAGTATTTCCCACATGAGACACATATTGCCCGTTACATACTCCGAGCAGCATGCCAGTGTCTCTATGAGACTCACTATTGCCACTGTGCATGCGCCCGCCCCCTAGTACTTGAACACGTTCTGCCAGTTCCCTGTCTATACCATAGATTCACTCTGCGCATGCGCCCGCACATGACGTCATTCACCCTGCGCGGGATACACAATTCCCCGCCCCTTGCATCATAGACTCTCTTTGCGCATGCGCCCGCACATGACGTCACTTACCTGGCGCGGGATGCGCATTTCCCTGCCATCTATATAATCTGGCCAGGATAATGGCGTCTCCACTCCTATACACTCCCTCCTATAAACACTAAGGTATGTGCCCTCAAACCATAAGTGGCTGTGGATCTGGTTGTAACCTGCGACTATGTTCAGTATAACGAGCACTATGTGTCCTCCTAAGAGATCCATGTCTATCATATCTATACCAGCTTTAAATACAAGTGATCTGCCTATATATTATGCCTCAGTTATACTTATACTGCTACTAACCTTGTTTTTTCAGGAACTGATATATATGAACTCTGTTACCCATATGACAGGATTACTCCTGTTTCATTTATCTAATACTGTATTGTTTGGATTTCACAGATATCCTGCGTATATCCTGCCATCTCCATCTGGGATAATTAGTCCTAGTCTATACTACTCTTATTCTCTATCGTCAGACTATGCTGATAACATATTGCCGGTTTATCCGAATGTATAATCATGCATAATTTTGGTTCGTTGCGTATTCCCTTCAAAAGATACATATATTCTCCGCAACCATGTTATATTTTATAGCATATTGTCTACTATATAATACGTCACCTATTATGTAACCTTTTCCATTTGTATATTATGTTCTAATGTTCACTTGTTTATACACCAGGCCGTGAACAAGGTCTAGGATTAGACCAAAACATTGGCCAGTGGCTATTTTTTGGATGGATAAGAAAATAATTAATGAAATGAAATAAAATAAGAATCTCAAAGCAGCTATAGAGTGCCGTGGTTCTTTGATATATATAAGCCCACGTCTTAAACTTAGTGGTTCAGCGGTTTATCAAAAACTACCCCAATTTGCCAGAGCTACTAGTGAAGGCACGCCGCGTGTGTGCCCATTTCCGCAAGTCGTCCACAGCTTCAGCTGGTCTGTCAATGCTGCAGCAGCGCTTGAGGCTTCCAGCTCACTGACTGTTGTGCAACGCGAGCACGCGCTGGAACTCTGCGTTCCACATGTTGGCAGACCGTGTCAGCGTTTTAAATGATCCTTCAGTGCCTTACAACTACTGGTTTTCCAAGCTGGACACGTGGCAACGAACTTGCTCTCTACGCTTTGGAGGTGCTGGCCTGCCCTGCCGCCAGCGTTTTGTCTGAGCGTGTATTTAGTGCTGCTGGTGGCATTATAACAGATAAGTGTATACGCTTGTCCACTGGCAATGCTGACAGGTTTACTCAGATAAAAATGAACAAAGCCTGGATTGCCCCTGACTTCTCAACTCCACCAGAAGAGAGCTGAGCTGATGATGAACATAAAGGCAATTTCAATCTATCATTTATAATGTACTCAATCTACTGTAGTGTATTCCCATGCACCTTTTCCACCACAAAAAGAGTATATGGTTGAATCTTGTATTCCCTCTAATCTAATTTTTTTAATAGGTTCAGCTCAACTGCCTGCCCTCAACTCAAAATTTTTATAGGGCCAGCTCAACTGCAGGCCCTCAACAAATTTTTTTTTATAGGGTCAGCTGAACAGCATGCACTCACACATAATGTTTTAGAGCGTCAGCTGTACAGCATGCACTCGCATATAATGTTTTAGAGCGTCATTTGAACAGCATGCACTCGTATATAATGTTTTAAAGCGTCAGCTGAACAGCATGCACTCGCATATAATGTTTTAGAGCGTCAGCTGAACAGCATGCACTCGCATATAATGTTTTAGAGCGTCATTTGAACAGCATGCACTCGCATATAATGTTTTAGAGCGTCAGCTCACCTGAAGGAACTAGCAAATAATGTTTTAGAGCGTCAGCTAAAGAACATGCACTTGAAAATTATGTGTTAGAGCGTCAGCTGTACAGCATGCACTCGAATATAATGTTTTAGAGCGTCAGCTCACCTGCAGGCACTCACATATAATGTTTTAGAGCGTCAGCTGTATAGCATGCACTCGCATATAATGTTTTAGAGCGTCAGCTCACCTGTAGGCACTCGCATATAATGTTTTAGAGCGTCAGCTGAACAGCATGCACTCGCATATAATGTTTTAGAGCGTCATTTGAACGGCATACACTCGCATATAATGTTTTAGAGCGTCAGCTCACCTGAAGGAACTAGCAAATAATGTTTTAGAGCGTCAGCTGAAGAAAATGCACTTGAAAATGATGTGTTAGAGCGTCAGCTGTACAGAATGCACTCAAATATAATGTTTTAGAGCGTCAGCTCACCTGCAGGCACTCGCATATAATGTTTTAGAGCATCAGCTGTACAGCATGCACTCGCATATAATGTTTTAGAGCGTCAGCTCACCTGTAGGCACTCGCATATAATGTTTTAGAGCGTCAGCTGAACAGCATGCACTCGCATATAATGTTTTAGAGCGTCAGCTCACCAGCAGGCACTCACATATAATGTTTTAGAGCGTCAGCTGAACAGCATGCACTTGCATATAGTGTTTTAGAGCGTCAGCTCACCTGCAGACACTAGCATATAATGTTTTAGAGCGTCAGCTCACCAGCAGGCCCTCGCCTCTAATGTTTTAGAGGGTCAGCTTAGCAGCAGGCCCTCGCCCCTCATGTTTTGGATGGTCAGATCAGCAAGCCCTTGCTCCAAATATTTTTGAGGGTCACCAATCATAATTTTTCAAGGGTGTGTATGATGCCCTCCTTTATGTGTAATAAAGGGTGTATTGTTGTGCCGGTTCCTTGTAATTTTTGGCAGCCCTTTCACTTAGTGCATAGGCTTTATGAGTATAGGAGTCCCAATTCCTGAACAATTGTACCACAATGTGAATGAGGCCCTCCTTTATGTGATATACAGGCTGTTTTGGAGTGCCTCTTGGTTGTCATTTTTTGCAGCACTTGCACTTTATATACAATTGAATATACAGGAAAGAATATCTGTAAAGAATAAATCAAGGCAACTGGACTTACTGTAGATTTCTTGAAAACATTTCACTCGTTCTTCCAATGAGCTTTCTGAATTCTGAGTGACTGTACAAGAATTCTCTGGGAATAAATATGTAACTGAATCAACATCTGGTAATTATACCCAGCATGGGGTCAGAGGTCATTATACCCAGCATGAGGTCAAAGATGGTAATTCCATTATCCTAATTGGAGTCAGTAGGTGATAATGACCTCCCAGAAAAAGGTGTCAAGACAGCATTGTATGTGGCAGACAATAGATGTCTAACCCCCCCGCCTCTATTCAAGCTTGGCTTCTCCATTTTTACGTAGATGGACTCCTTCACACCTCGTTTGTACCAATCGGCCTCCTTATCCAAAACACGTACTTGACTGTCTTCAAAGGTGTGACCTGTTTCTTTTAAATGTAAGTACACGGCTGAATCTTGACCAGAGGTTTTGGCTCTTCTATGCTGAGCCATACGCTGAGATGTAGTTGTTGTTTTGTTTCGCCGATATACAGTTCTGAGCATTCCTCATTGCACTGGACTGCGTACACAATGTTGTCCATCTTGTGTTTAGGCGTTGGATCTTTTGGGTGAACCAGTTGTTGCCTCAGTGTGTTGCTGGGTTTAAAGCAGACAGGGATGTAATGTTTATTAAAAATCCTTTTGAGTTTCTCAGACACCCCAGCTACATATGGGATAACCATATTCTTGCTTCTGTCATGCTTCTCGCCCTCACTAGTAGTCTTGGTGCTCTTTCTTCTCCTTCCTTCTGTTTTGACAAAAGCCATGGGGATAGATACTCACAAGTTTTAAGTGCCCCTCTGAGGTGTTTGAATTCCTTCGCCTTGGCCTCTGTGGTGGTGGGGATTTTCTCTGCCTGGTGGTGTAGAGTCTGGATGACTCCCAGTTTGTGGTCTAGAGGATGGTGGGAATCAAATAGCAGATACTGGTCTGTGTGTGTTGGTTTTCGATAGACCTCTATTCCCAGATTCTTTCCCTCTTCCACTGTTATAAGACAGTCCAGAAACGCCAGTTTGTTGTTCTGCATATCTTCCTGCGTGAAATTGATGTTATGATCCACTGAGTTGATGTGGTCGGTGAAAGCCTGTAACTCTTGTTTATGAATTTTAACCCAAGTGTCATCCACATATCGGAACCAATGACTAAATGACTGTAATTCCCTTGAAAGTTGTCAGGGCTTTTCTTTCTACTTCCTCCATATACAGGTTCGGCACAATAGGTGAGACTGGCGATCCCATAGCACAGCCATGTTTTTGCTTGTAGAACTTGTCCTTATACTTGAAGTAGGTGGTACAAAGGTCCAGTAAGGCACACATTTGGTCTGGGCTAATACCATGACCTGGATAAATGAGAACCTTCACAGACATACAGGAAAGAATGTTTCCTAACAATTTTTCCTGTAAAATTGCTTTTTTGGGGTGTTTTGTGCTTATTTTTGTCAGTCTGTAAAAGTGGCGTACAACATGGTTCCCAGCAGTGACCTGGGAGTCCAAGATGTATCCAGACATCGTCCCCATGCTTTTCCCGATCCATTTCGGTGGTGTTTCTGTCACTTTATGACATTTTCCAATGGAACCAGGCACCCTCCCCTCTTCAGAGCAGGGGGTGCCTGGATGTCTCCCATTGACTTCCATTATACTCGGGTGCTCGGTCGAGCACATGAAGATAGCAATGTGTTCGGGCCGAACACCCAAATACTTTGGTGCTCGATCATCACTAATGCTCATCACTAATTCAGAGCTTGTTGGAAATGTTACTGTTCGAGAAACACTAGGTAATAGTGACCACAATATAATTATATTCCCCCTAAACTATAAGAAGCAAACTCTGTCAGGCAGAGCAAAGACACTGGATTTTAAAAAGGCTAATTTCCCTGAGTTGAGGGCAGCATTAAATCCACATTGAGTAACTAAAAAATGTATTCCTTTAGGTAATAAGTATAAATGGCTAAAATTAAACCCCCATGGCTTACAGCTACAGTAAAAAAGGGCAATAAAAAGACAAAAAAGCAATAAAAGACAAAAAAGGGCATTTATAAAATACAAATCTGAGAGGTCAGCTGTAGCATTTGAAGATTACAAAAGGCTTAATAAAATCAGTGAAAAGAAGATAAAATTAGCGAAAATACAAAACGAACAGGTGGCAAAAGAGAGCAAAACAAATCCCCAAAAAATCTTTAAATATATAAATGCTAAAAAACCAAGGTCTGAGCAGGTAGGTCACCTAAATAATGGTAAAGGGGGGTAGTCATTGAAGATAAGGAAAATACAGAGTTACTAAATGTTTTTTTTAGCTCTGTATATACTAGAGGTCGGACGATGAATCTGTCGAATCCACAAATCCCTCAAATTTGGCTGGATTCGTAGGATTCGTGCACTCGAATCCCGATGTAATTTACGAAATTTGAATCCGACAAATCTAGGGCTGCAACGATTAAACAAAGTTATTGATAATATTCGATAACGGGATTCGTTATCAACGAATCCCGTTATCGAATAATCGGCCAATTTGTTGCTATGCGGGTGGGAGCGGGCGGTTTACTTTAACTTTAAATCAGTGCATCTTTATCACCTTACAATGAAGCTCCAGTAACAGGCAGAGCGGGCGGCAGCGTAACGTCACTTACTCACGTGACGCGCCTGCTCCGCCTGCTTCATTCATAAAGTGGGCGGAGCAGGCGCGTCACGTGAGTGAGTGACGTTATGCCGCCGCCCGCTCTGCCTGTTACTGGAGCTTCATTGTAAGGTAATAAAGATGCGCTGAACCTGATTTAAAGTTAAAGTAAAAGCTACTGCCAGGCCGGGGTGGTTATGGGAGGGGGATCTGTGGATGGCACTGTTATGGGGGATTTATGGATGGTGCTGTATGGGGGGGATCTGTGGATGGCGCTGTTATGGGAAGGGGGATTTGTGGATGGCACTGTTATGGGGATGGGGATCTGTGGATGGCGCTGTTATGGGGGATCTGTGGATGACACATATAGCATAAGATGCTATATAGTGTCATTCATAGATCCCCCCATAGCATGGTCATCCACAGATCCCCTCCATAACAGTGTCATCCACAGATCCCCCTCCCCATAACAGTGCCATCCACAATTCCCCTTCATAACAGCACCATCTACAGATCCCCCTCCCCATAACAGTGCCATCCACAGATCCCCTCCATAACAATGCCATCCAGAGATCCCCCCATAACAGCGCCATACACAGATCCCCCATAACAGTGTCATCCACAGATCCCCCATAACAGTGTCATCCACAGATGCCTCCATAACAGAGTCATCCACAGATCCCCCCCATAAGTGTCATCCACAGATCCCCCTCCATAACAGTGTCATCCACAGATCCCCATCATTCTTATGTACAGGATTCGTAGGATTTAAGATTCTAAAGATTTGATATATTCAAGAACCTTTTCGGATTCGGATTTTTAAAAAATTGGATTCGTCCTACCTCTAGTATAAACAAATGAAGAGAAAGAAGCTGATATCTGTGGTGCAGGGGCTGTTAGTACATCCAGTAATATACTCAATTGGCTAACTGTAGATATGGTCCAAGATAAGTTAAATAAGGTAAATGTGAACAAGGCTTCGGGTCCAGATGGATTACACCCAAGAGTGCTTAAAGAGCTCAGTTCAGTCATTGCTGTGCCCCTGTTTATAATTTTTAAAGATTCTTTAGGTACTGGGGCAGTGCCAAGTAGAGTTGAACGGACACCTGGATGTTCGGGTTCGACGGGTTCGGCCGAACTTCGGAAAAAAGTTTGATTTCGGAACCCGAACTTGACCCCGAACCCGCACCCCATTGAAGTCAATGGGGACCCGAACTTTTGAGGACTAAAATGGCTTTAAAAATGTCATGGAAAGCGCTAGAGGGCTGCAATGTCGTTAAAATGTGGTTAAGAGCATGGCAAGTGCTCTGCAAACAAATGTGGATAGGGAAATGACTTAAAATAACATAAAATACGTAAAAATAAAAAATAATAATCTTGATCTAGGAGGACCAGGTCCATATGGAGTAGGAGGTTGAGGAGGCGGTGGATGTGGCGGTGTAGGTGGAAGTGGCGGTGGAGGAGGAGGAGGTAGCCTACACTGCTTTTTGGTTTAAAATGTATTTTTCTTTTTTTAAATTAGGGTACACATTGGAAAATATAACCCTCCAAACACACGTTCAGACAATACAACGGCTGCAGGGCAGGCCAGCACCTCCAAGGCGTAAAGGGCAAGCTCAGGCCATGTGCCCAATTTGGAGACCCAGAAGTTGCAGGGGCTGACCCCTGACAGTTAGTTCGTGTAGGCGTGTGCATACTTACTGCCCCACCATGTCGCACGTCCCCGTGATGTTCACGATCCAATTTGATATCTGCTCTATCAACTTTCGATGTTCTTTTATGCGCCTACCATGGTGATTACGGGTGGCGGGGAATCAGGGTTCCAGGCCGGAGAGGGAGCGTGAGAAAAAGAGACCAAATTTAAGGGAGATAAATTTATTTTAAAAAATTGGGATCGAGAAGAAATGTGGGAAAAGCTATTGAGGCACAAATGTGGGACAAATTACAGAAGTCTGTGAAGGTTCTCATTTATCCAGGTCATGGTATATCTGTAAAGAATAAATCAAGGCAACTGAACGTACTGTAGATTTCTTGAAAACGTTTCACTCGTTCTTCCAACAAGCTTTCTCAATTCTGAGTGACTGTACAAGAATTCTCTGGGAATAAATATGTAACTGAATCAACATCTGGTAATTATACCCAGCATGGGGTCAGAGGTCATTACAATGCTGTCTTGACACCATTTTCTGGGAAGTCTTTATCACCTACTGACTCCAATTAGAATAATGGAATCAACACCTTTGACCCCATGCTGGGTATAATGACCTCTGACCCCATGCTGGGTATAATTACCAGATGTTGATTCAGTTACATATTTATTCCCAGAGAATTCTTGTACAGTCACTCAGAATTGAGAAAGCTCGTTGGAAGATTGAGTGAAACGTTTTCAAGAAATCTACAGTACGTCCAGTTGCCTTGATTTATTCTTTACAGATAAATTACAGAAGCCCAAATGTGGGCCAAAAGAGTCAAGCGGAATTGTGGCAAAAGCTATTGAGGCGCAAATGTTGGCCAAAAGAGTATAGCGGAAATGTGGGACAAAGTATTGAAGCTTAAATGTGGTACAACTTGTTTAAGTTTAAGCATTGAATCAAAGGAGGTGGGGCACATCAATTAAAGAAGCATTTCAGAAATGTTATTCCCTGTCACCTATTGTCACGGACCAGAGTGGGGGTAACTCTAATCCGTGTGATGTTAACGTAAGTGGAAGCTGCTTGACCAGGACAACAGAATTAGGGAGCAGGTCACCTCCTAGCACATCCCTAATCTGACCCTGACTCCTAGCTGTATGAGCCGACCCTGATGGTAGGAGGGCTCATACTCAGGAACCTCGCTTCCCTACTAGCCCTGGACAGATCCCTGAGCTAGGAGCTGAAAAGACAACCTGTTCCTCCTGGATACGGACAGACAGGAGTCTAAACTGGCCAAGCTGCAAGGGAAGAGAAACATCAACAGCCTATGGATATGGCAGGAGAGTGAAAGACTTCCACCCCTACCTGCCACAGACACACTGACTGGATCCCGTGCTCAACTGCTGATGTCCACACCCAACATAAAAGGACACAGCACACACACATAAACACACAGGAACCCAGATCCATAGCTGCAATAATAACAGACACCACATAAACATAAAAAAACATCATATAACATAAACTTATGACCACAAGGGTGGCCCTCATTGGCAGATGGTATTAGAGACCAGGAGGATGCCTCCAGCTTACTATAAAGCTGGAGTACCCCTCAGCTTCAGGTCTCCACAGAGGCTTTATAGCCCAAAGTGGCCACACCCATACAGACACACACTGGAAAGGGAATTAACCCTTCCCAGACCAGACAGGGTAGTGAAGTCTCTAAAAGAAGAAGTGCACACATAATTTAAACCCCGTGCACACCAGACATAGAAAGTGCATACCTACACACACACATAGCCAGAGGCAACCGCACGCATCAACAGTGAGACGCCTAGCAACCAGCTCAGGCTGCTACACTGCCAACAAACACCTGTTGTCCGCGGCAATCGCACTTGAAGCAAACTACTAACAGCCACCAGCTGCGGTTGACAAAACACCCAGACCGCGGGCAACTGCATGCGGCTCCCAAGGAGTCACGACCATTAACATGGGCGTGACACCTATGCAGAGCAGGGGTTTATTCACGTCTAAAATTGTATAATGTAAACCCAAGAATGTAACAGAAAAATTACAGAAATGTATTAACCTATCTACTTGGTAGAGCAGGGATCTATGACAGAAAACAATTGTTTATTGTCACCCGAAAATGTAAAATAAAAATTATTGAAATTTATTAAGCTGTCAACTAGGTAGAGGAGGGGTATATTACACCCAAAAATTGGTGAATTTGACCATAAAATGTAACTGACAAATGTTTTTTTTTTTTTTTTACCGGTCTAATAGGTATAGCAGTGGTACTATACACCCCAAAATTGGTTATTTTCACCCGAAAATGTAACTGACAATTTTTTTTTTTTTTTTTAAACGGCCTACTAGGTATAGCAGTGGTACATCACACACAAAAATTGGTGAATTTCACCATAAAATGTAACAGACAAATTGTTTTATTGTTTGTGCTCGGATCGGCTCATGATGAGAGGGTCCCCTACCTAAGCCTATACTCCACCCCCCCTACCTAGAAGCAGCAGAGTTATGCCGGAACTGCTTAACGAAGGGTAGCCTAAAGGGGGGCCACACCAATGATGAGTCCTGAGAAGAAGGGAGGGCTTCTGGGTGGGTCGAAAGCATTCGAACTGACAAGTGGGGGCAGGAGAGCCAGGTTTAAATAATTAAAGCCCCGCCTCCCCTCACACAAACACGGCACTCTTAATTGCCTACCACTTGTGCTCGGATCGGCTCATGATGAGAGGGTCCCCTACCTAAGCCTATACTCCACTCCCCCTACCTAGAAGCAGCAGAGTTATGCCGGAACTGCTTATCGAAGGGTAGCCTAAAGGGGCCAAAAGAACCATGCATAGGAGTTTGAAAACTTGATAACAGAAACTACAAACCAAAACTCGAAAGCCAGTGATGTTTCATATAAGGATCTGGGATATAACGCATGGAACACGCGGAACTGCGACGACCCAACCGTTTGATGACATGTACTGGCACCTTATGCATGGACGCCGCAGCTGCCGCGCCCATGCGGAAGGAATGTCCTGTGATCCAGAGAGGACCGACCCCTGAACCTGTCAACTAAACCTGAATGTACGTAAGAAAGGCCGTGGTGGTTAGCCGGGCATTGCCTAGTTCGAGTACGGGAGAACATGCCGCTTGGACTAAATACTTACGCAGCCAAGCCTTCAAGGCCTGCACCGGACACCATCTGCTGTCCGTGGGAAAGTATCTGACCGCCACTGATTCCCCCGGCCGTGACGTCTTGGACGAGGCCAAGGTGAGGACATAGATGGACCCGCGCCGGATAAGCTGACCTTTCTGCAAGCACCCAGCCAGCGTATTGGTGCCCATGAGCTCACCTGACCTGAGGAATCCATGGAAGGCCAGGTACAAGGCTGTTTCTACCAGAGCGCTAACCTGCGGCCTGAACGGTTTACCCTGCAGTTTGTCTGTCACGGCCTGAACAAGCTACCGGTAAATGGCTGACGCACATGTCGTTTCACAACAGACATCTTGCGCAAACCCTTCAACGCCGCTTTGATCGGGTGGGCGGAGAAGAGTGACGGTAGGTCCGGATGTAGCATGTACCAATGGTGCTGAATACCTGCCATGTATAGTTAACAATGCTATAGGACAGGTTTAATTGAGAGTGGCAAAACCCCGACGAGCCCAATAGGTGAGTGATAGGCCCCCGGAGAAGCCATGCGTGAGAGACTCAGATGGCGGAGTCATATGTGTAACCTAAAACGGAGAAGCCATGCGTGAGAGACTCTAATGGCGGAGTCATATGTGTAACCTAAAACGGAGAAGCCATGCGTGAGAGACTCTAATGGCGGAGTCATAT
This sequence comes from Bufo bufo, assembly GCF_905171765.1. NCBI lineage: Eukaryota > Metazoa > Chordata > Amphibia > Anura > Bufonidae > Bufo > Bufo bufo. The sequence goes on along the minus strand of NC_053394.1, from coordinate 201,513,547 downwards.
GTGTAACCTAAAATGGAGAAGCCATGCGTGAGAGATTCTAATGGCGGAGTCATATGTGTAAACCTAAAACGGAGAAGCCATGCGTGAGAGACTCTAATGGCGGAGTCGTATGTGTAAAACTAACACGGAGAAGCCATGCGTGAGGGCCTCTAATGGTGGAGTCATATGTGTAACCTAAAACGGAGAAGCCATGCGTGAGAGAGTCTAATGGCGGAGTCATATGTGCAAACCTAAAACGGAGAAGCCATGCGTGAGAGACTCTAATGGCGGAGTCGTATGTGTAAAACTAACACGGAGAAGCCATGCGTGAGAGACTCTAATGGCGGAGTCATATGTGTAACCTAAAACGGAGAAGCCATGCGTGAGAGACTCTAATGGCGGAGTCATATGTGTAACCTAAAACGGAGAAGCCATGCGTGAGAGACTCTAATGGCGGAGTCCTATGTGTAACCTAAAACGGAGAAGCCATGCGTGAGAGATTCTAATGGCGAAGTCATATGTGTAAACCTAAAACGGAGAAGCCATGCGTGAGAGACTCTAATGGCGGAGTTGTATGTTTAAAACTCACACGGAGAAGCCATGCGTGAGAGACTCTAATGGCGGAGTCATATGTGTAACCTAAAACGGGGAAGCCATGCGTGAGAGACGCTAATGGCGGAGACATATGTGTAAACCTAAAACGGAGAAGCCATGCGTGAGAGACTCTAATGGCGGAGTCATATGTGTAACCTAAAACGGAGAAGCCATGCGTGAGAGACTCTAATGGCTGAGTCATATGTGTAACCTAAAACGGAGAAGCCATGCGTGAGAGACTCTAATGGAGGAGTCATATATGTAACCTAAAACGGAGAAGCCATGCGTGAGAGAGACTCAAAAATTATTATTATTTTTTATTTTTATTTTTTAAACTATAAACCACTTAAGCAGCTCCCGTATGGGCACAGCTCTGAGTACGAGCATGAAGAGCATGGTATAACGCAGATCACCTGCACGGACTAACTAACATCCTGTACCTAAATAACCCCCTTGGAACCTTATGTACGGCCGGCAGCAGGAAGCCAGCCACCGCCTATGATCTGCTCCCTCTGACCGAGCCTAGTACGCCTTCCCCTGATCCCTGCCTACCTAACGGCACGGCGGCCCGTGCCAGACTTTATTGAAGATGAGGAGCCTTTACCCCCCAGCCGCGTGGGGAGCTCACGCTGCTCCCTGGCGGAATGCACTAGTGCGGGGGAGCCCCCCTCCTCAGCTAGGGCCGACCCACCGCCGGCTGGACACTCGTACCGCGTGGGGAGCAGCGCCACTCCCTGGCAACGTGCACCGGATCAGAGGGAGCCCTTCCTTTACCGTGGGCCCCGGCCCCCGCTGGTTTGAACCGTGTGCCGAGTAAGGAGCCGCACAGCTCCCTGGCATTGTGCGCCGGTGCGGGAGTGTCCCCCCTCACCTAGGGGCTGATTATTGTGACTGGAACCTGCTGGGAGACTGAAGCCTGACCGGACCTACCTGTGACCGTGAAGGCTGACCTCCCTGACCCGCGTGCGTAGTCGTGACGCAACTACCCGTAGATGCCCACCCAGTGCCTGTAGTCAACGGGAGTGCGACCGCGTCTGTGGATGTGACCGACTAGCCCCTGTAGTCGTGAGGGGACCCTACATCGAGAGTAGCGGTAACGGACCATCGCCTGTAGACGTGGTAGTATTACCTCACGAGTCTGTTGACATGAGACTAATGCCTGCAGTCGTGGCAGGCCTATATAATGAGTCTGTAGTCGTAACAGATTTGTGCCTGCAGTCGTGGCAGGGCTTTAGAGCGGGTCTGTAGTCGTGACAGACTGATGCCTGCAGTCGTGGCAGGACTTTATAATGAGTCTGTAGTCGTGACAGACTGATGCCTGCAGTCGTGGCAGGGCTTTATAACGGGTCTGTAGTCGTGACAGACTGATGCCCGCAGTCGTGGCAGGACTTTATAACGAGTCTGTAGTCATGACAGACTGATGCCTGCAGTCGTGGCAGGGCTTTATAACGAGTCTGTAGTCGTGACAGACCTGGCAAAACAAAATTAATATCTATATATTTATTTTTATTTTTTTCAACTTCCCACCAAAGGCCACGACTGTAGGCGCCACCCTGCAAGACATGCGCCAGTGGCCTGAGCATTGATAGGCCACCATACCCAGTCCCCCAAGCCCACGCAGGAGTAAAAAGGGGGGTGGCCCACGCATGCGCACCACACCTGACTCACCTGGCGGCCATAACAGCCACAAACCCCACAGTATCGCAAAGTAGCCAACCACCTGTGGACCTGAATAAACAAGGACAGACATGTGAGTGACCCTTCACCCACGCAACCGCTCCCTAGCTAACCACCGGCTTGTCGCGGCTGCGCCCGAAACCGACCCACTGACTCCCGATGTACTCCCAGTGACCTCCAAAGCGGCCTGCCCCCTTAACAGTGACCTCCACAGTGAACGCCCCTTTAACAGTGACCTCCACAGTGCCCGCCCCTTTAACAGTGACCTCCACACTGCCCTTCCCCTTTAGGCTAGGGCTACATGACATGTGTTGCCCGACATTTTGTCGTACCAATGTTGCGCAACAATTTTTATAATGATAGGCTACAACAGTAGCAAAAAATCCATCCAAGTTGGATGCATGTAGCAGCGTAGTTGTGCTCTAATGGCTGGGTTGTTATGGAAACCTGGAGTAAAACTGTGTGTATGTGGAGACTAAGGGCCTGCGAACTTCTATTGCTTGATAAGGGACATGTGAATGTGTGTATGGCAGTTGGGATATGAAGAGAAAGACTTGCAGGCTTGTATTGGCTAATGCAGGTCATTTTTTGGGAATATCTCACTAACAGTAAGTCCTAGAGAGCTGTGACCCCCACAAGATTTCTTTCCATGTAGCAAGGGATGTGTATACCAAGTTTAGTTGAAATTGATGGTTGCGTTTTTGAGTGATCGCGGAACATACACACATACATACATACAGTTGCAAGAAAAAGTTTGTGAACCCTTTGGAATGATATGGATTCCTGCACAAATTGGTCATAAAATGTAATCTGATCTTCATCTAAGTCACAACAATAGACAATCACAGTCAGCTTAAACTAATACACAAATAATTAAATGTTACCATATTTTATTGAACACACCATGTAAACATTCACAGTGCAGGTGGAAAAAGTATGTGAACCCCTAGACTAATGACATCTCCAAGAGATATTTGGAGTGAGGTGTCAGCCAACTGGAGTCCAATCAATGAGATGAGATTGGAGGTGTTGGTTACAGCTGCCCTGCCCTATAAAAAAACCACACACCAGTTCTGGGTTTGCTTTTCACAAGAAGCATTGCCTGATGTGAATGATGCCTCGTACAAAAGAGCTTCTCAGAAGACCTACGATTAAGAATTGTTGACTTGCATAAAGCTGGAAAGGGTTAGAAAATTATCTCCAAAAGCCTCGCTGTTCATCAGTCCATGGTAAGACAAATTGTCTATAAATAGAGAAAGTTCAGCACTGCTGCTACTCTCCCTAGGAGTGGCCGTCCTGTAAAGATGACTGCAAGAGCACAGCGCAGACTGCTCAATGAGGTGAAGAAGAATCCTGGAGTGTCAGCTAAAGACTTACAAAAGTCTCTGGCATATGCTAACATCCCTGTTAGCGAATCTACGATACATAAAACACTAAACAAGAATGGATGTCATGGGAGGATACCACAGAAGAAGCCACTGCTGTCCAAAAGAAAACATTGCTGCATGTTTACAGTTTGCACAAGAGCACCTTGATGTTCCACAGCAGTACTGGCAAAATATTTTGTGGACAGATGAAACAAAAGTTGAGTTGTTTGGAAGAAACACACAACACTATGTGTGGAGAAAAAGAGGCACAGCACACCAACATCAAAACCTCATCCCAACTCTGAAGTATGGTGGTGGGGGCATCATGGTTTGAGGCTGCTTTGCTGCGTCAGGGCCTGGACGGATTGCTACCATTGAAGGAAAAATGAATTCCCAGGTTTATCAAGACATTTTGCAGGAGAACTTAAGGCCATCTGTCCACCAGCTGAAGCTCAACAGAAGATGGGTGTTGCAACAGGACAACGACCCAAAGCATAAAATTAAATCAACAAATGAATGGCTTAAACAGAAGAAAATATGCCTTCTCGAGTGGCCCAGTCAGAGTCCTGACCTCAACCAGATTGAGATGCTGTGGCATGACCTCAAGAAAGCGATTCACACCAGACATCCCAAGAATATTGCTGAACTGAAACAGTTCTGTAAAGAGGAATGGTCAAGAATTACTCCTGACCGTTGTGCACGTCTGATCTGCAACTACAGGAAACGTTTGGTTGAAGTTATTGCTGCCAAAGGAGGTTCAACCAGTTATTAAATCCAAGGGTTCACATACTTTTTCCCCCTGCACTGTGAATGTTTACATGGTGTGTTCAATAAAAATATTGTAACATTTAATTCTTTGTGTGTTTTTAGTTTAAGCTGACTGTGATTGTCTATTGTTGTGACTTAGATGAAGATCGGATCACATTTTATGACCAATTTGTGTAGAAATTCATATCATTCCAAAGGGTTCACATACTTTTTCTTGCAACTGTATATACATATCAACATGCAACACCTTTCAAGTGCAACTCTTTAAGTGTACATACTGCATTTTACCAGAATGTAATATTATGGATATGGAATTCACTTTGTCATCACTGCCTACTGACCATCACCCAATTCTCTCCTCTCCAGGTATATCTGCATTGAACCTAACTGCTGCACCCAACTTTTCCAGAGTCTGATATTGTCCACACCCCTCATCTCTCCTCATTCCCTGATATGTTTGCATTGAACCTAACTGCTGCACCCAACGTTTCCAGAGTCTTATATTGTCCACACCCCTCATCTCTCCTTCTCATTCTCTGGTATATCTGCATTGAACCTAACTGCTGCACCCAACTTTTCCAGAGTCTAATATTGTCCACACTCCTCATCTCTCCTTCTCATTCCCTGGTATGTCATCATTGAACCTAACTGCTGCACCCAACTTTTTCAGAGTCTGATATTGTCCACACCCCTCATCTCTCCTTCTCATTCCCTGGTATGTCTGCATTGAACCATTAATGTCTCTTTCCCAGCTGGATTTATGGAGTATTTGTTTACATTGACTATTTCACCCCTGTATTTGGCCCTCCCTTGATTAGGACAAATGTAACCCCCTCCCCTCTTGTTCACACCTGATTGAACAGTGAGTGGTATAAATCTAAGGGTACTTTCAAACTAGCGGCAGGACGGATCCGACAGGCTTTTCACCCTGTCGGATCCGTTTTACCGCTATTTCGCCGTGCCGCTGGACCGCCGCTCCGTCCCCATTGACTATCGCGGTGAGAGGCCGCCGGACTAAAAAGTCGGACATGCAGTACTTTTAGTCCGGCAGCCTTTCGCCGTGCACTGCCGTGCTGTGCCGGAGCTCTGCCCCGTCCCCATTATAGTCAATGGGGACGGAGCGGCGGTCCGGCGGCACGGCAAAATAGCGGCAGGACGGATCTGACAGGGTGAACAGCCTGTGGGATCCGTCCTGCCGCTAGTGTGAAAATAGCCTAAGTCCTTGGGTCTTTTCAGACCTTGGTCTCTTCAACATGCAACACCTTTCGAGTGCAATTCTTTAAAGGGATTCTGTCATGAGATTTTAGCCCTATAATCTAAACATATGCCCATGTCCGTACTAATAACATAAATCAAACCTGCTTGTGGCTCTATTAGCCCAAAAAAAAGTTTTTTATAACCTTTCAATCGCCTATCTAAGGTGCCCAAGGGGACGTCCGTTAATACAAGGTGCCCGGCCGTCTGGTGCCCAGCGCCTCCTTCCCAGTCTTAATCGCCACCCTCCCTGTCTACAGTGCCGCCTTCCTCACCTAAGCGCCGCCTCCGCCAGATCCAGCCGGCCCTCTGCCAGATCCGGCCGGCCCTCTGCCAGATCCGGCACCTGCGCACTATGCTCAGCCTGATGTGCCGCGGGATCCTGGCGCAGCGGCTTCGGCCTAGTGCGCATGAGCACTTCGCTCAACGAAGCCACTGCCAGGAGTCCGCGGCGCATCAGGCTGAGCCTAGTGCGCAGGCGCCGGATCTGGCAGAGGCGGCACTGAGGTGAGGAAGGCGGCACTGTAGACAGGGAGGGCGGCGATTAAGACAGGGAAGGAGGCGCTGGGCACCAAACGGCCGGGCATCCTGTATTAACGGACGTCCCCTTGGGCACCTTAGGTAGGCGATTGACAGGTTATAAAAACCAGTTTTTTGGGCTAATAGAGCCACAAGCAGGTTTAATAAGGCCAGTTTAGGATTTATGTTATTAGTACGGACATGGGCATATGTTTAGATTATAGGGCTAAAATCTCATGACAGAATCCCTTTAAGTGCACATACTGACTTATACCAGAATTGAACCAGAAGGGGACCAAATGTAATTAAAGACATGGTTAATGCAAACAATGTTTCTATCTATCATCTTACTCTTCCCACTTTTCCAAAACCTCCTGAAATACCCCCATATCCATTCACCCAACAAGGAACTATTCATCTCTCCCTCCATCTTACCTTCTCACCTGACCACTTGCACAAATCTGTTTGGTAATGTAAAACACTTCCTTCCCAAACACACAAAGATACCTCCTGACTAGAGTTGAGCGAACACCTGGATGTTCGGGTTCGAGAAGTTCGGCCGAACTTCCCGGAAATGTTCGGGTTCGGGATCCGAACCCGACCCGAACTTCGTCCCGAACCTGAACCCCATTGAAGTCAATGGGGACCTGAACTTTTGGGCACTAAAAAGGCTGTAAAACAGCCCAGGAAAGAGCTAGAGGGCTGCAAAATAAAAAAAATTAAAATGAACCAATATCAATTGGACAGAGGTCCCATAGCAGAGAATCTGGCTTCACGTCAGCAGAGAATCAGTCTCTTCATGCCATAGCAAAGAATCTGGCTTCATGTCAGCAGAGAATCAGTCTCTTCATGCCATAGCAGAGAATCTGGCTTCATGTCACCCACCACTCGAACAGGCCACTGTCACACATTTAGGCCCAGGCACCCAGGCAGAGGAGAGAGGTCCCGTAACAGAGAATCTGGCCTTATGTCAGCGCAGAATCAGTCTTCATGTCATAGCAGAGAATCAGGCTTCACGTCACCCACCACTGGAAAAGGGCACTGTCACATATTTAGGCCCAGGCACCCAGGCAGAGGAGAGAGGTCCTGTAACAGAGAATCTGGCCTTATGTCAGCACAGAATCTGTCTTCATGTCATAGCAGAGAATCAGGCTTCACGTCACCCACCACTGGAACAGGCCACTGTCACACATTTAGGCCCAGGCACCCAGGCAGAGGAGAGAGGTCCCGTAACAGAGAATCTGGCCTTATGTCAGCGCAGAATCTGTCTTCATGTCATAGCAGAGAATCAGGCTTCACGTCACCCACCACTGGAACAGGCCACTGTCACATATTTAGGCCCAGGCACCCAGGCAGAGGAGAGAGGTCCCGTAACAGAGAATCTGGCCTTATGTCAGCACAGAATCTGTCTTCATGTCATAGCAGAGAATCAGGCTTCATGTCACCCACCAATGGAACAGGCCACTGTCACACATTTAGGCCCAGGCACCCAGACAGAGGAGAGAGGTCCTGTAACAGAGAATCTGGCCTTATGTCAGCGCAGAATCTGTCTTCATGTCATAGCAGAGAATCAGGCTTCACGTCACCCACCACTGGAACAGGCCACTGTCACATATTTAGGCCCAGGCACCCAGGCAGAGGAGAGAGGTCCCGTAACAGAGAATCTGGCCTTATGTCAGCACAGAATCTGTCTTCATGTCATAGCAGAGAATCAGGCTTCATGTCACCCACCAATGGAACAGGCCACTGTCACACATTTAGGCCCAGGCACCCAGACAGAGGAGAGAGGTCCCGTAACAGAGAATCTGGCCTTATGTCAGCGCAGAATCTGTCTTCATGTCATAGCAGAGAATCAGGCTTCACGTCACCCACCACTGGAACAGGCCACTTTCACACATTTAGCCCCAGGCAACCAGGCAGAGGAGAGAGGTCCCGTAACAGAGAATCTGGCCTTATGTCAGCACAGAATATGTCTTCATGTCATAGCAGAGAATCAGGCTTCACGTCACCCACCACTGGAACAGGCCACTGTCACACATTTAGGCCCAGGCACCCAGGCAGAGGAGAGAGGTCCCGTAACAGAGAACCTGGCCTTATGTCAGCGCAGAATCAGTCTTCATGTCATAGCAGAGAATCAGGCTTCACGTCACCCACCACTGGAACAGGCCACTGTCACATATTTAGGCCCAGGCACCCAGGCAGAGGAGAGAGGTCCCGTAACAGAGAATCTGGCCTTATGTCAGCACAGAATCTGTCTTCATGACATAGCAGAGAATCAGGCTTCACGTCACCCACCACTGGAACAGGCCACTGTCACACATTTAGGCCCAGGCACCCAGGCAGAGGAGAGAGGTCCCGTAACAGAGAATCTGGCCTTATGTCAGCGCAGAATCTGTCTTCATGTCATAGCAGAGAATCAGGCTTCACGTCACCCACCACTGGAACAGGCCACTGTCACATATTTAGGCCCAGGCACCCAGGCAGAGGAGAGAGGTCCCGTAACAGAGAATCTGGCCTTATGTCAGCACAGAATCTGTCTTCCTGACATAGCAGAGAATCAGGCTTCACGTCACCCACCACTGGAACAGGCCACTGTCACACATTTAGGCCCAGGCACCAAGGCAGAGGAGAGAGGTCCCGTAACAGAGAATCTGGCCTTATGTCAGCGCAGAATCAGTCTTCATGTCATAGCAGAGAATCAGGCTTCACGTCACCCACCACTGGAACAGGCCACTGTCACATATTTAGGCCCAGGCACCCAGGCAGAGGAGAGAGGTCCCGTAACAGAGAATCTGGCCTTATGTCAGCGCAGAATCTGTCTTCATGTCATAGCAGAGAATCAGGCTTTACGTCACCCACCACTGGAACAGGCCACTGTCACATATTTAGGCCCAGGCACCCAGGCAGAGGAGAGAGGTCCCGTAACAGAGAATCTGGCCTTATGTCAGCACAGAATCTGTCTTCATGTCATAGCAGAGAATCAGGCTTCACGTCACCCACCACTGGAACAGGCCACTGTCACATATTTAGGCCCAGGCACCAAGGCAGAGGAGAGAGGTCCCGTAACAGAGAATCTGGCCTTATGTCAGCGCAGAATCAGTCTTCATGTCATAGCAGAGAATCAGGCTTCACGTCACCCACCACTGGAACAGGCCACTGTCACATATTTAGGCCCAGGCACCCAGGCAGAGGAGAGAGGTCCCGTAACAGAGAATCTGGCCTTATGTCAGCACAGAATCTGTCTTCATGTCATAGCAGAGAATCAGGCTTCACGTCACCCACCACTGGAACAGGCCACTGTCACACATTTAGGCCCAGGCACCCAGGCAGAGGAGAGAGGTCCCGTAACAGAGAATCTGGCCTTATGTCAGCGCAGAATAAGTCTTCATGTCATAGCAGAGAATCAGGCTTCACGTCACCCACCACTGGAACAGGCCACTGTCACATATTTAGGCCCAGGCACCCAGGCAGAGGAGAGAGGTCCCGTAACAGAGAATCTGGCCTTATGTCAGCACAGAATCTGTCTTCATGTCATAGCAGAGAATCAGGCTTCACGTCACCCACCACTGGAACAGGCCACTGTCACACATTTAGGCCCAGGCACCCAGACAGAGGAGAGAGGTCCTGTAAAAGAGAATCTGGCCTTATGTCAGCGCAGAATAAGTCTTCATGTCATAGCAGAGAATCAGGCTTCACGTCACCCACCACTGGAACAGGCCACTGTCACACATTTAGGCCCAGGCACCCAGGCAGAGGAGAGAGGTCCCGTAACAGAGAATCTGGCCTTATGTCAGCGCAGAATCTGTCTTCATGTCATAGCAGAGAATCAGGCTTCACGTCACCCACCACTGGAACAGGCCACTGTCACACATTTAGGCCCAGGCACCCAGGCAGAGGAGAGAGGTCCCGTAACAGAGAATCTGGCCTTATGTCAGCGCAGAATCAGTCTTCATGTCATAGCAGAGAATCAGGCTTCACGTCACCCACCACTGGAACAGGCCACTGTCACACATTTAGGCCCAGGCACCCAGGCAGAGGAGAGAGGTCCCGTAACAGAGAATCTGGCCTTATGTCAGCGCAGAATCTGTCTTCATGTCATAGCAGAGAATCAGGCTTCACGTCACCCACCACTGGAACAGGCCACTGTCACACATTTAGGCCCAGGCACCCAGGCAGAGGAGAGAGGTCCCGTAACAGAGAATCTGGCCTTATGTCAGCGCAGAATCAGTCTTCATGTCATAGCAGAGAATCAAGCTTCACGTCACCCACCACTGGAACAGGCCACTGTCACATATTTAGGCCCAGGCACCCAGGCAGAGGAGAGAGGTCCCGTAACAGAGAATCTGGCATTATGTCAGCACAGAATCTGTCTTTATGTCATAGCAGAGAATCAGGCTTCACGTCACCCACCACTGGAACAGGCCACTGTCACATATTTAGGCCCAGGCACCCAGGCAGAGGAGAGAGGTCCCGTAACAGAGAATCTGGCCTTATGTCAGCACAGAATCTGTCTTCATGTCATAGCAGAGAATCAGGCTTCACGTCACCCACCACTGGAACAGGCCACTGTCACACATTTAGGCCCAGGCACCCAGGCAGAGGAGAGAGGTCCCGTAACAGAGAATCTGGCCTTATGTCAGCGCAGAATCTGTCTTCATGTCATAGCAGAGAATCAGGCTTCACGTCACCCACCACTGGAACAGGCCACTGTCACATATTTAGGCCCAGGCACCCAGGCAGAGGAGAGAGGTCCCGTAACAGAGAATCTGGCCTTATGTCAGCACAGAATCTGTCTTCATGTCATAGCAGAGAATCAGGCTTCATGTCACCCACCAATGGAACAGGCCACTGTCACACATTTAGGCCCAGGCACCCAGACAGAGGAGAGAGGTCCCGTAACAGAGAATCTGGCCTTATGTCAGCGCAGAATCTGTCTTCATGTCATAGCAGAGAATCAGGCTTCACGTCACCCACCACTGGAACAGGCCACTTTCACACATTTAGCCCGAGGCAACCAGGCAGAGGAGAGAGGTCCCGTAACAGAGAATCTGGCCTTATGTCAGCACAGAATATGTCTTCATGTCATAGCAGAGAATCAGGCTTCACGTCACCCACCACTGGAACAGGCCACTGTCACACATTTAGGCCCAGGCACCCAGGCAGAGGAGAGAGGTCCCGTAACAGAGAACCTGGCCTTATGTCAGCGCAGAATCAGTCTTCATGTCATAGCAGAGAATCAGGCTTCACGTCACCCACCACTGGAACAGGCCACTGTCACATATTTAGGCCCAGGCACCCAGGCAGAGGAGAGAGGTCCCGTAACAGAGAATCTGGCCTTATGTCAGCACAGAATCTGTCTTCATGACATAGCAGAGAATCAGGCTTCACGTCACCCACCACTGGAACAGGCCACTGTCACACATTTAGGCCCAGGCACCCAGGCAGAGGAGAGAGGTCCCGTAACAGAGAATCTGGCCTTATGTCAGCGCAGAATCTGTCTTCATGTCATAGCAGAGAATCAGGCTTCACGTCACCCACCACTGGAACAGGCCACTGTCACATATTTAGGCCCAGGCACCCAGGCAGAGGAGAGAGGTCCCGTAACAGAGAATCTGGCCTTATGTCAGCACAGAATCTGTCTTCCTGACATAGCAGAGAATCAGGCTTCACGTCACCCACCACTGGAACAGGCCACTGTCACACATTTAGGCCCAGGCACCAAGGCAGAGGAGAGAGGTCCCGTAACAGAGAATCTGGCCTTATGTCAGCGCAGAATCAGTCTTCATGTCATAGCAGAGAATCAGGCTTCACGTCACCCACCACTGGAACAGGCCACTGTCACATATTTAGGCCCAGGCACCCAGGCAGAGGAGAGAGGTCCCGTAACAGAGAATCTGGCCTTATGTCAGCGCAGAATCTGTCTTCATGTCATAGCAGAGAATCAGGCTTTACGTCACCCACCACTGGAACAGGCCACTGTCACATATTTAGGCCCAGGCACCCAGGCAGAGGAGAGAGGTCCCGTAACAGAGAATCTGGCGTTATGTCAGCACAGAATCTGTCTTCATGTCATAGCAGAGAATCAGGCTTCACGTCACCCACCACTGGAACAGGCCACTGTCACATATTTAGGCCCAGGCACCAAGGCAGAGGAGAGAGGTCCCGTAACAGAGAATCTGGCCTTATGTCAGCGCAGAATCAGTCTTCATGTCATAGCAGAGAATCAGGCTTCACGTCACCCACCACTGGAACAGGCCACTGTCACATATTTAGGCCCAGGCACCCAGGCAGAGGAGAGAGGTCCCGTAACAGAGAATCTGGCCTTGTGTCAGCACAGAATCTGTCTTCATGTCATAGCAGAGAATCAGGCTTCACGTCACCCACCACTGGAACAGGCCACTGTCACACATTTAGGCCCAGGCACCCAGGCAGAGGAGAGAGGTCCCGTAACAGAGAATCTGGCCTTATGTCAGCGCAGAATAAGTCTTCATGTCATAGCAGAGAATCAGGCTTCACGTCACCCACCACTGGAACAGGCCACTGTCACATATTTAGGCCCAGGCACCCAGGCAGAGGAGAGAGGTCCCGTAACAGAGAATCTGGCCTTATGTCAGCACAGAATCTGTCTTCATGTCATAGCAGAGAATCAGGCTTCACGTCACCCACCACTGGAACAGGCCACTGTCACACATTTAGGCCCAGGCACCCAGACAGAGGAGAGAGGTCCTGTAACAGAGAATCTGGCCTTATGTCAGCGCAGAATAAGTCTTCATGTCATAGCAGAGAATCAGGCTTCACGTCACCCACCACTGGAACAGGCCACTGTCACACATTTAGGCCCAGGCACCCAGGCAGAGGAGAGAGGTCCCGTAACAGAGAATCTGGCCTTATGTCAGCGCAGAATCTGTCTTCATGTCATAGCAGAGAATCAGGCTTCACGTCACCCACCACTGGAACAGGCCACTGTCACACATTTAGGCCCAGGCACCCAGGCAGAGGAGAGAGGTCCCGTAACAGAGAATCTGGCCTTATGTCAGCGCAGAATCAGTCTTCATGTCATAGCAGAGAATCAGGCTTCACGTCACCCACCACTGGAACAGGCCACTGTCACACATTTAGGCCCAGGCACCCAGGCAGAGGAGAGAGGTCCCGTAACAGAGAATCTGGCCTTATGTCAGCGCAGAATCTGTCTTCATGTCATAGCAGAGAATCAGGCTTCACGTCACCCACCACTGGAACAGGCCACTGTCACACATTTAGGCCCAGGCACCCAGGCAGAGGAGAGAGGTCCCGTAACAGAGAATCTGGCCTTATGTCAGCGCAGAATCAGTCTTCATGTCATAGCAGAGAATCAAGCTTCACGTCACTCACCACTGGAACAGGCCACTGTCACATATTTAGGCCCAGGCACCCAGGCAGAGGAGAGAGGTCCCGTAACAGAGAATCTGGCATTATGTCAGCACAGAATCTGTCTTCATGTCATAGCAGAGAATCAGGCTTCACGTCACCCACCACTGGAACAGGCCACTGTCACATATTTAGGCCCAGGCACCCAGGCAGAGGAGAGAGGTCCCGTAACAGAGAATCTGGCCTTATGTCAGCACAGAATCTGTCTTCATGTCATAGCAGAGAATCAGGCTTCACGTCACCCACCACTGGAACAGGCCACTGTCACACATTTAGGCCCAGGCACCCAGGCAGAGGAGAGAGGTCCCGTAACAGAGAATCTGGCCTTATGTCAGCGCAGAATCTGTCTTCATGTCATAGCAGAGAATCAGGCTTCACGTCACCCACCACTGGAACAGGCCACTGTCACATATTTAGGCCCAGGCACCCAGGCAGAGGAGAGAGGTCCCGTAACAGAGAATCTGGCCTTATGTCAGCACAGAATCTGTCTTCATGTCATAGCAGAGAATCAGGCTTCATGTCACCCACCAATGGAACAGGCCACTGTCACACATTTAGGCCCAGGCACCCAGACAGAGGAGAGAGGTCCCGTAACAGAGAATCTGGCCTTATGTCAGCGCAGAATCTGTCTTCATGTCATAGCAGAGAATCAGGCTTCACGTCACCCACCACTGGAACAGGCCACTTTCACACATTTAGCCCGAGGCAACCAGGCAGAGGAGAGAGGTCCCGTAACAGAGAATCTGGCCTTATGTCAGCACAGAATATGTCTTCATGTCATAGCAGAGAATCAGGCTTCACGTCACCCACCACTGGAACAGGCCACTGTCACACATTTAGGCCCAGGCACCCAGGCAGAGGAGAGAGGTCCCGTAACAGAGAACCTGGCCTTATGTCAGCGCAGAATCAGTCTTCATGTCATAGCAGAGAATCAGGCTTCACGTCACCCACCACTGGAACAGGCCACTGTCACATATTTAGGCCCAGGCACCCAGGCAGAGGAGAGAAGTCCCGTAACAGAGAATCTGGCCTTATGTCAGCACAGAATCTGTCTTCATGACATAGCAGAGAATCAGGCTTCACGTCACCCACCACTGGAACAGGCCACTGTCACACATTTAGGCCCAGGCACCCAGGCAGAGGAGAGAGGTCCCGTAACAGAGAATCTGGCCTTATGTCAGCGCAGAATCTGTCTTCATGTCATAGCAGAGAATCAGGCTTCACGTCACCCACCACTGGAACAGGCCACTGTCACATATTTAGGCCCAGGCACCCAGGCAGAGGAGAGAGGTCCCGTAACAGAGAATCTGGCCTTATGTCAGCACAGAATCTGTCTTCCTGACATAGCAGAGAATCAGGCTTCACGTCACCCACCACTGGAACAGGCCACTGTCACACATTTAGGCCCAGGCACCAAGGCAGAGGAGAGAGGTCCCGTAACAGAGAATCTGGCCTTATGTCAGCGCAGAATCAGTCTTCATGTCATAGCAGAGAATCAGGCTTCACGTCACCCACCACTGGAACAGGCCACTGTCACATATTTAGGCCCAGGCACCCAGGCAGAGGAGAGAGGTCCCGTAACAGAGAATCTGGCCTTATGTCAGCGCAGAATCTGTCTTCATGTCATAGCAGAGAATCAGGCTTTACGTCACCCACCACTGGAACAGGCCACTGTCACATATTTAGGCCCAGGCACCCAGGCAGAGGAGAGAGGTCCCGTAACAGAGAATCTGGCGTTATGTCAGCACAGAATCTGTCTTCATGTCATAGCAGAGAATCAGGCTTCACGTCACCCACCACTGGAACAGGCCACTGTCACATATTTAGGCCCAGGCACCAAGGCAGAGGAGAGAGGTCCCGTAACAGAGAATCTGGCCTTATGTCAGCGCAGAATCAGTCTTCATGTCATAGCAGAGAATCAGGCTTCACGTCACCCACCACTGGAACAGGCCACTGTCACATATTTAGGCCCAGGCACCCAGGCAGAGGAGAGAGGTCCCGTAACAGAGAATCTGGCCTTGTGTCAGCACAGAATCTGTCTTCATGTCATAGCAGAGAATCAGGCTTCACGTCACCCACCACTGGAACAGGCCACTGTCACACATTTAGGCCCAGGCACCCAGGCAGAGGAGAGAGGTCCCGTAACAGAGAATCTGGCCTTATGTCAGCGCAGAATAAGTCTTCATGTCATAGCAGAGAATCAGGCTTCACGTCACCCACCACTGGAACAGGCCACTGTCACATATTTAGGCCCAGGCACCCAGGCAGAGGAGAGAGGTCCCGTAACAGAGAATCTGGCCTTATGTCAGCACAGAATCTGTCTTCATGTCATAGCAGAGAATCAGGCTTCACGTCACCCACCACTGGAACAGGCCACTGTCACACATTTAGGCCCAGGCACCCAGACAGAGGAGAGAGGTCCTGTAACAGAGAATCTGGCCTTATGTCAGCGCAGAATAAGTCTTCATGTCATAGCAGAGAATCAGGCTTCACGTCACCCACCACTGGAACAGGCCACTGTCACACATTTAGGCCCAGGCACCCAGGCAGAGGAGAGAGGTCCCGTAACAGAGAATCTGGCCTTATGTCAGCGCAGAATCAGTCTTCATGTCATAGCAGAGAATCAGGCTTCACGTCACCCACCACTGGAACAGGCCACTGTCACACATTTAGGCCCAGGCACCCAGGCAGAGGAGAGAGGTCCCGTAACAGAGAATCTGGCCTTATGTCAGCGCAGAATCTGTCTTCATGTCATAGCAGAGAATCAGGCTTCACGTCACCCACCACTGGAACAGGCCACTGTCACACATTTAGGCCCAGGCACCCAGGCAGAGGAGAGAGGTCCCGTAACAGAGAATCTGGCCTTATGTCAGCGCAGAATCAGTCTTCATGTCATAGCAGAGAATCAAGCTTCACGTCACTCACCACTGGAACAGGCCACTGTCACATATTTAGGCCCAGGCACCCAGGCAGAGGAGAGAGGTCCCGTAACAGAGAATCTGGCATTATGTCAGCACAGAATCTGTCTTCATGTCATAGCAGAGAATCAGGCTTCACGTCACCCACCACTGGAACAGGCCACTGTCACATATTTAGGCCCAGGCACCCAGGCAGAGGAGAGAGGTCCCGTAACAGAGAATCTGGCCTTATGTCAGCACAGAATCTGTCTTCATGTCATAGCAGAGAATCAGGCTTCACGTCACCCACCACTGGAACAGGCCACTGTCACACATTTAGGCCCAGGCACCCAGGCAGAGGAGAGAGGTCCCGTAACAGAGAATCTGGCCTTATGTCAGCGCAGAATAAGTCTTCATGTCATAGCAGAGAATCAGGCTTCACGTCACCCACCACTGGAACAGGCCACTGTCACATATTTAGGCCCAGGCACCCAGGCAGAGGAGAGAGGTCCCGTAACAGAGAATCTGGCCTTATGTCAGCACAGAATCTGTCTTCATGTCATAGCAGAGAATCAGGCTTCACGTCACCCACCACTGGAACAGGCCACTGTCACACATTTAGGCCCAGGCACCCAGGCAGAGGAGAGAGGTCCCGTAACAGAGAATCTGGCCTTATGTCAGCGCAGAATCTGTCTTCATGTCATAGCAGAGAATCAGGCTTCACGTCACCCACCACTGGAACAGGCCACTGTCACACATTTAGGCCCAGGCACCCAGGCAGAGGAGAGAGGTCCCGTAACAGAGAATCTGGCCTTATGTCAGCGCAGAATAAGTCTTCATGTCATAGCAGAGAATCAGGCTTCACGTCACCCACCACTGGAACAGGCCACTGTCACACATTTAGGCCCAGGCACCCAGGCAGAGGAGAGAGGTCCCGTAACAGAGAATCTGGCCTTATGTCAGCACAGAATCTGTCTTCATGTCATAGCAGAGAATCAGGCTTCACGTCACCCACCACTGGAACAGGCCACTGTCACATATTTAGGCCCAGGCACCCAGGCAGAGGAGAGAGGTCCCGTAACAGAGAATCTGGCCTTATGTCAGCACAGAATCTGTCTTCATGTCATAGCAGAGAATCAGGCTTCACGTCACCCACCACTGGAACAGGCCACTGTCACACATTTAGGCCCAGGCACCCAGGCAGAGGAGAGAGGTCCCGTAACAGAGAATCTGGCCTTATGTCAGCGCAGAATCTGTCTTCATGTCATAGCAGAGAATCAGGCTTCACGTCACCCACCACTGGAACAGGCCACTGTCACACATTTAGGCCCAGGCACCCAGACAGAGGAGAGAGGTCCCGTAACAGAGAATCTGGCCTTATGTCAGCGCAGAATCTGTCTTCATGTCATAGCAGAGAATCAGGCTTCACGTCACCCACCACTGGAACAGGCCACTTTCACACATTTAGCCCGAGGCAACCAGGCAGAGGAGAGAGGTCCCGTAACAGAGAATCTGGCCTTATGTCAGCACAGAATATGTCTTCATGTCATAGCAGAGAATCAGGCTTCACGTCACCCACCACTGGAACAGGCCACTGTCACACATTTAGGCCCAGGCACCCAGGCAGAGGAGAGAGGTCCCGTAACAGAGAACCTGGCCTTATGTCAGCGCAGAATCAGTCTTCATGTCATAGCAGAGAATCAGGCTTCACGTCACCCACCACTGGAACAGGCCACTGTCACATATTTAGGCCCAGGCACCCAGGCAGAGGAGAGAAGTCCCGTAACAGAGAATCTGGCCTTATGTCAGCACAGAATCTGTCTTCATGACATAGCAGAGAATCAGGCTTCACGTCACCCACCACTGGAACAGGCCACTGTCACACATTTAGGCCCAGGCAACCAGGCAGAGGAGAGAGGTCCCGTAACAGAGAATCTGGCCTTATGTCAGCGCAGAATCTGTCTTCATGTCATAGCAGAGAATCAGGCTTCACGTCACCCACCACTGGAACAGGCCACTGTCACATATTTAGGCCCAGGCACCCAGGCAGAGGAGAGAGGTCCCGTAACAGAGAATCTGGCCTTATGTCAGCACAGAATCTGTCTTCCTGACATAGCAGAGAATCAGGCTTCACGTCACCCACCACTAGAACAGGCCACTGTCACACATTTAGGCCCAGGCACCAAGGCAGAGGAGAGAGGTCCCGTAACAGAGAATCTGGCCTTATGTCAGCGCAGAATCAGTCTTCATGTCATAGCAGAGAATCAGGCTTCACGTCACCCACCACTGGAACAGGCCACTGTCACATATTTAGGCCCAGGCACCCAGGCAGAGGAGAGAGGTCCCGTTACAGAGAATCTGGCCTTATGTCAGCGCAGAATCTGTCTTCATGTCATAGCAGAGAATCAGGCTTTACGTCACCCACCACTGGAACAGGCCACTGTCACATATTTAGGCCCAGGCACCCAGGCAGAGGAGAGAGGTCCCGTAACAGAGAATCTGGCCTTATGTCAGCACAGAATCTGTCTTCATGTCATAGCAGAGAATCAGGCTTCACGTCACCCACCACTGGAACAGGCCACTGTCACATATTTAGGCCCAGGCACCAAGGCAGAGGAGAGAGGTCCCGTAACAGAGAATCTGGCCTTATGTCAGCGCAGAATCAGTCTTCATGTCATAGCAGAGAATCAGGCTTCACGTCACCCACCACTGGAACAGGCCACTGTCACATATTTAGGCCCAGGCACCCAGGCAGAGGAGAGAGGTCCCGTAACAGAGAATCTGGCCTTGTGTCAGCACAGAATCTGTCTTCATGTCATAGCAGAGAATCAGGCTTCACGTCACCCACCACTGGAACAGGCCACTGTCACACATTTAGGCCCAGGCACCCAGGCAGAGGAGAGAGGTCCCGTAACAGAGAATCTGGCCTTATGTCAGCGCAGAATAAGTCTTCATGTCATAGCAGAGAATCAGGCTTCACGTCACCCACCACTGGAACAGGCCACTGTCACATATTTAGGCCCAGGCACCCAGGCAGAGGAGAGAGGTCCCGTAACAGAGAATCTGGCCTTATGTCAGCACAGAATCTGTCTTCATGTCATAGCAGAGAATCAGGCTTCACGTCACCCACCACTGGAACAGGCCACTGTCACACATTTAGGCCCAGGC
This sequence comes from Bufo bufo, assembly GCF_905171765.1. Classification (NCBI taxonomy): domain Eukaryota; kingdom Metazoa; phylum Chordata; class Amphibia; order Anura; family Bufonidae; genus Bufo; species Bufo bufo. The sequence goes on along the minus strand of NC_053394.1, from coordinate 201,493,917 downwards.
ACCCAGGCAGAGGAGAGAGGTCCTGTAACAGAGAATCTGGCCTTATGTCAGCGCAGAATAAGTCTTCATGTCATAGCAGAGAATCAGGCTTCACGTCACCCACCACTGGAACAGGCCACTGTCACACATTTAGGCCCAGGCACCCAGGCAGAGGAGAGAGGTCCCGTAACAGAGAATCTGGCCTTATGTCAGCGCAGAATCTGTCTTCATGTCATAGCAGAGAATCAGGCTTCACGTCACCCACCACTGGAACAGGCCACTGTCACACATTTAGGCCCAGGCACCCAGGCAGAGGAGAGAGGTCCCGTAACAGAGAATCTGGCCTTATGTCAGCGCAGAATCAGTCTTCATGTCATAGCAGAGAATCAGGCTTCACGTCACCCACCACTGGAACAGGCCACTGTCACACATTTAGGCCCAGGCACCCAGGCAGAGGAGAGAGGTCCCGTAACAGAGAATCTGGCCTTATGTCAGCGCAGAATCTGTCTTCATGTCATAGCAGAGAATCAGGCTTCACGTCACCCACCACTGGAACAGGCCACTGTCACACATTTAGGCCCAGGCACCCAGGCAGAGGAGAGAGGTCCCGTAACAGAGAATCTGGCCTTATGTCAGCGCAGAATCAGTCTTCATGTCATAGCAGAGAATCAAGCTTCACGTCACCCACCACTGGAACAGGCCACTGTCACATATTTAGGCCCAGGCACCCAGGCAGAGGAGAGAGGTCCCGTAACAGAGAATCTGGCATTATGTCAGCACAGAATCTGTCTTCATGTCATAGCAGAGAATCAGGCTTCACGTCACCCACCACTGGAACAGGCCACTGTCACATATTTAGGCCCAGGCACCCAGGCAGAGGAGAGAGGTCCCGTAACAGAGAATCTGGCCTTATGTCAGCACAGAATCTGTCTTCATGTCATAGCAGAGAATCAGGCTTCACGTCACCCACCACTGGAACAGGCCACTGTCACACATTTAGGCCCAGGCACCCAGGCAGAGGAGAGAGGTCTTGTAACAGAGAATCTGGCCTTATGTCAGCGCAGAATAAGTCTTCATGTCATAGCAGAGAATCAGGCTTTACGTCACCCACCACTGGAACAGGCCACTGTCACATATTTAGGCCCAGGCACCCAGGCAGAGGAGAGAGGTCCCGTAACAGAGAATCTGGCGTTATGTCAGCACAGAATCTGTCTTCATGTCATAGCAGAGAATCAGGCTTCACGTCACCCACCACTGGAACAGGCCACTGTCACATATTTAGGCCCAGGCACCAAGGCAGAGGAGAGAGGTCCCGTAACAGAGAATCTGGCCTTATGTCAGCGCAGAATCAGTCTTCATGTCATAGCAGAGAATCAGGCTTCACGTCACCCACCACTGGAACAGGCCACTGTCACATATTTAGGCCCAGGCACCCAGGCAGAGGAGAGAGGTCCCGTAACAGAGAATCTGGCCTTGTGTCAGCACAGAATCTGTCTTCATGTCATAGCAGAGAATCAGGCTTCACGTCACCCACCACTGGAACAGGCCACTGTCACACATTTAGGCCCAGGCACCCAGGCAGAGGAGAGAGGTCCCGTAACAGAGAATCTGGCCTTATGTCAGCGCAGAATAAGTCTTCATGTCATAGCAGAGAATCAGGCTTCACGTCACCCACCACTGGAACAGGCCACTGTCACATATTTAGGCCCAGGCACCCAGGCAGAGGAGAGAGGTCCCGTAACAGAGAATCTGGCCTTATGTCAGCACAGAATCTGTCTTCATGTCATAGCAGAGAATCAGGCTTCACGTCACCCACCACTGGAACAGGCCACTGTCACACATTTAGGCCCAGGCACCCAGACAGAGGAGAGAGGTCCTGTAACAGAGAATCTGGCCTTATGTCAGCGCAGAATAAGTCTTCATGTCATAGCAGAGAATCAGGCTTCACGTCACCCACCACTGGAACAGGCCACTGTCACACATTTAGGCCCAGGCACCCAGGCAGAGGAGAGAGGTCCCGTAACAGAGAATCTGGCCTTATGTCAGCGCAGAATCTGTCTTCATGTCATAGCAGAGAATCAGGCTTCACGTCACCCACCACTGGAACAGGCCACTGTCACACATTTAGGCCCAGGCACCCAGGCAGAGGAGAGAGGTCCCGTAACAGAGAATCTGGCCTTATGTCAGCGCAGAATCAGTCTTCATGTCATAGCAGAGAATCAGGCTTCACGTCACCCACCACTGGAACAGGCCACTGTCACACATTTAGGCCCAGGCACCCAGGCAGAGGAGAGAGGTCCCGTAACAGAGAATCTGGCCTTATGTCAGCGCAGAATCTGTCTTCATGTCATAGCAGAGAATCAGGCTTCACGTCACCCACCACTGGAACAGGCCACTGTCACACATTTAGGCCCAGGCACCCAGGCAGAGGAGAGAGGTCCCGTAACAGAGAATCTGGCCTTATGTCAGCGCAGAATCAGTCTTCATGTCATAGCAGAGAATCAGCTTCACGTCACTCACCACTGGAACAGGCCACTGTCACATATTTAGGCCCAGGCACCCAGGCAGAGGAGAGAGGTCCCGTAACAGAGAATCTGGCATTATGTCAGCACAGAATCTGTCTTCATGTCATAGCAGAGAATCAGGCTTCACGTCACCCACCACTGGAACAGGCCACTGTCACATATTTAGGCCCAGGCACCCAGGCAGAGGAGAGAGGTCCCGTAACAGAGAATCTGGCCTTATGTCAGCACAGAATCTGTCTTCATGTCATAGCAGAGAATCAGGCTTCACGTCACCCACCACTGGAACAGGCCACTGTCACACATTTAGGCCCAGGCACCCAGGCAGAGGAGAGAGGTCCCGTAACAGAGAATCTGGCCTTATGTCAGCGCAGAATCTGTCTTCATGTCATAGCAGAGAATCAGGCTTCACGTCACCCACCACTGGAACAGGCCACTGTCACATATTTAGGCCCAGGCACCCAGGCAGAGGAGAGAGGTCCCGTAACAGAGAATCTGGCCTTATGTCAGCACAGAATCTGTCTTCATGTCATAGCAGAGAATCAGGCTTCATGTCACCCACCAATGGAACAGGCCACTGTCACACATTTAGGCCCAGGCACCCAGACAGAGGAGAGAGGTCCCGTAACAGAGAATCTGGCCTTATGTCAGCGCAGAATCTGTCTTCATGTCATAGCAGAGAATCAGGCTTCACGTCACCCACCACTGGAACAGGCCACTTTCACACATTTAGCCCGAGGCAACCAGGCAGAGGAGAGAGGTCCCGTAACAGAGAATCTGGCCTTATGTCAGCACAGAATATGTCTTCATGTCATAGCAGAGAATCAGGCTTCACGTCACCCACCACTGGAACAGGCCACTGTCACACATTTAGGCCCAGGCACCCAGGCAGAGGAGAGAGGTCCCGTAACAGAGAACCTGGCCTTATGTCAGCGCAGAATCAGTCTTCATGTCATAGCAGAGAATCAGGCTTCACGTCACCCACCACTGGAACAGGCCACTGTCACATATTTAGGCCCAGGCACCCAGGCAGAGGAGAGAGGTCCCGTAACAGAGAATCTGGCCTTATGTCAGCACAGAATCTGTCTTCATGACATAGCAGAGAATCAGGCTTCACGTCACCCACCACTGGAACAGGCCACTGTCACACATTTAGGCCCAGGCACCCAGGCAGAGGAGAGAGGTCCCGTAACAGAGAATCTGGCCTTATGTCAGCGCAGAATCTGTCTTCATGTCATAGCAGAGAATCAGGCTTCACGTCACCCACCACTGGAACAGGCCACTGTCACATATTTAGGCCCAGGCACCCAGGCAGAGGAGAGAGGTCCCGTAACAGAGA
>NC_053394.1:201456012-201489577 GCF_905171765.1 Bufo bufo | reverse complement strand
ATTTGACAGTCCAATACAAGCGCTAAATACTGCTGTTATATTTTGGTTTAAAAAACACCCATTTGTGCAAAACACTACATTAGGGGCCTTTGCTGCATTTCTGACAGTCCAATACAAGCGTTAAATACTGCTGTTATATTCTGCTTTTAAAAAAGCACCCATTTTGTCCTAGATACTACATTTGGGGCCTTTGATGCATTTGTGACAGTCCAATACAAGCGTTAAATACTGCTTTTATATTCTGGTTTTATTGAAACACCCATTTTGTTCTAAACACTACATTTGGGTCTTTTGCTGCATTTGTGACAGTCCTATACAAGCGTTAAACACCGCTGTTATATTTTGGTTTTAAAAAAACACCCATTTTGTCCTAGATACTACATTTGGGGCCTTTGCTGCATTTGAGACAGTCCAATACAAGCGTTAAATACTGCTGTTATATTTTGGTTTTAAAAAAACACCCATTTTGTCCTACATACTACATTTGGGGCCTTTGCTAAATGTATGAAATTCCAATACAAGCGTTAAATTCCGCTGTTTATAGTCTGGTTTTAAGAAAACACCCATTTTGTCCCACATACTACATTTCGGGCCTTTGCTGCATTTGTGACAGTCCAATACAAGCGTTAAATACCGCTGTTGTATTCTGGTTTTAAAAAAGCACCCATTTTGTCCTAGATACTACATTTGGGGCCTTTGCTGCATTTGTGACAGTCCAATACAAGCGTTAAATACCGCTGTTGTATTCTGGTTTTAAAAAAGCACCCATTTTGTCCTAGATACTACATTTGGGGCCTTTGCTGCAATTGTGACAGTCTAATACAAGCGATAAATACAGCTGTTATATTCTGGTTTAAAAAAAAAAAATAACATTTTGTCCTAGAAACTACATTTGGGGCCTTTGCTGCATTTGTGAATGTCCAATACAAGCGTTAAATACTGCTTTTATATTCTGGTTTTATTGAAACACCCATTTTGTTCTAAACACTACATTTGGGTCTTTTGCTGCATTTCTGACAGTCCTATACAAGCGTTAAACACCGCTGTTATATTCTGGTTTTAAAAAAACACCCATTTTGTCCTAGATACTACATTTGGGTCCTTTGCTGCATTTGAGACAGTCCAATACAAGCGTTAAATACTGCTGTTATATTTTGGTTTAATAAAACACAAATTTTGTGCAAGACACTACTTTTGGGGCCTTTACTGCATTTGTGACAGTCAAATAAAAGCGTTAAATACAGCTTTTATATTCTGCTTTCAAAAAAGCACCCATTTTTTCCTAGATACTACATTTGGGGTCTTTGCTGCATTTGTGAAAGTCCAATACAAGCGTTAAACACCGCTGTTATATTCTGGTTTTAAAAAAACACCCATTTTGTCCTAGATACTACATTTGGGTCCTTTGCTGCATTTGAGACAGTCCAATACAAGCGTTAAATACTGCTGTTATATTTTGGTTTAATAAAACACAAATTTTGTGCAAGACACTACTTTTGGGGCCTTTACTGCATTTGTGACAGTCAAATAAAAGCGTTAAATACAGCTTTTATATTCTGCTTTCAAAAAAGCACCCATTTTTTCCTAGATACTACATTTGGGGCCTTTGCTGCATTTGTGACAGTCCAATACAAGCGTTAAATAGCGCTGTTATATTCTGGTTTTGAAAAAACATCCATTTTGTCCTACATACTATATTTGGGGTCTTTGCTGCATTTGTGACAGTCCAATAAAAGCATAAAATACTGCTGTTATATTCTGGCTTAAAAAAAACCCACCCATTTTGTGCATGACACTCCATTTGAGGCTTTTTGCTGCATTTCTGACAGTCCAATACAAGGTTTAAATACTGCTGTTATATTCTGGATTTAAAAAAAAAATACATTTTGTCCTACATACTACATTTGGGGCCTTTGCTAAATTTATGAAATTCCAATACAAGCTTTAAATTCTGCTGTTATAGTCTGGTTTTAAAAAAACACCCATTTTGTCCCCCATACTACATTTGGGGCCTTTGCTGCATTTGTGACAGTCTAATATAAGCGTTAAATACCGCTTTTGTATTCTGGTTTTAAAAAAACATCCATTTTGTCCTAGATACTACATTTTGGGACTTTGCTGCATTTGTGACAGTCTAATACAAGCGATAAATACAGCTGTTATATTCTGGTTTTGAAAAAAACATCCATTTTGTCCTACATACTATATTTGGGGTCTTTGCTGCATTTGTGACAGTCCAATAAAAGCGTAAAATACTGCTATTGTATTCTGGTTATATTGAAACACCCATTTTGTTCTAAAACTACATTTGGGTCTTTTGCTGCATTTGTGACAGTCCTATACAAGCGTTAAATACCGCTGTTATATTCTGGTTTAAAAAAAAACTACCATTTTGTCCTACATACTATATTTGGGGCATATGCTGCATTTGTGACAGTCTAATACAAGCGATAAATACAGCTGTTATATTCTGGTTTTGAAAAAACATCCATTTTGTCCTAGATTCTACATTTGGGGCCTTTGCTGCATTTGTGACAGTCCAATACAAGCGTTAAATACTGCTTTTATATTCTGGTTTTATTGAAACACCCATTTTGTTCTAAACACTACATTTGGGTCTTTTGCTGCATTTGTGACAGTCCTATACAAGCGTTAAATACCGCTGTTATATTCTGGTTTAAAAAAAACTCCCATTTTGTCCTACATACTATATTTCGGCATATGCTGCATTTGTGACAGTCCAATACAAGCGTTAAATACTGCTGTTATATTTTGGTTTAAAAAAACACCCATTTTGTGCAAGACACTACATTAGGGGCCTTTGCTGCATTTCTGACAGTACAATACAAACGTTAAATACTGATGTTATATTTTGTTTTTATTAAAACACCCATTTTGTTCTACATACTACATTTGGGTCCTTTGCTGCATTTGTGACAGTCCTATACAAGCGTTAAATACTGCTGTTATATAATGGTTTTAAAAACAAACCCATTTTGTCCTAGATACTACATTTGGGGCCTTTGCTGGATTTGTGACAGTCATATACAAGCGTTAAATAGTGCTGTTATATTTTGGTTTAAAAAAAAACACCCATTTTGTGCAAGACACTACATTTGGGGCCTTTGCTTCATTTCTGACAGTCCAATACAAGCATTAAATACTGCTGTTATATAATGGTTTTAAAAAAACACCCATTTTGTCCTAGATACTAGATTTAGGGCCTTTGCTGCATTTGTGAATGTCCAATACAAGCATTTAATACATCTGTTATATTCTGGTTTAAAAAAAACACTCATTTTGTCCTACATACTATATTTGGGGCATATGCTGCATTTGTGACAGTCCAATACAAGCGTTAAATACTGCTGTTATTTTTTGGTTTTAAAAAAACACCCATTTTGTCCTACATACTACATTTGGGGCCTTTGCTAAATTTATGAAATTCCAACACAAGCGTTAAATTCCGCTGTTGTATTCTGGTTTTAAAAAAACACTCATTTTGTCCTAGATACTACATTTGGGGCCTTTGCTGCATTTGTGACAGTCCAATACAAGCGCTAAATACTGCTGTTATATTTTGGTTTAAAAAACACCCATTTTGTGCAAAACACTACATTAGGGGCCTTTGCTGCATTTCTGACAGTCCAATACAAGCGTTAAATACTGCTGTTATATTCTGCTTTTGAAAAAGCACCCATTTTGTCCTAGATACTACATTTGGGGCCTTTGCTTCATTTCTGACAGTCCAATACAAGCGTTACATACTGATGTTATATAATGGTTTAAAAAAAAACACCCATTTTGTGCAAGACACTACATTTGGGGCATTTGCTTCATTTCTGACAGTCCAATACAAGCGTTAAATACTGCTGTTATATTCTGCTTTTAAAAAAGCACCCATTTTGTCCTAGATACTACATTTGGGGCCTTTGATGCATTTGTGACAGTCCAATACAAGCGTTAAATACTGCTTTTATATTTTGGTTTTAAAAAAACACCCATTTTGTCCTAGATACTACATTTGAGGCCTTTGCTGTATTTGTGAAAGTCCAATAAAAGCGTTAAATTCCGCTAATATATTCTGGTTTTATAAAATACCCATTTTGTCCTAGATGCTACATTTGTGGCCTTTGCTGCATTTGTGACAGTCCAATATAAGCATTAAATACTGCTGTTATATTCTGGTTTTAAAAAAAACACCCATTTTGTCCTAGATACTACATTTGGGGCCTTTGCTGCATTTGTGAATGTCCAATACAAGCGTTAAATACCGCTGTTATATTCTGGTTTTAAAAAAACACCCATTTTGTCCTAGATTCTACATTCTGGGCCTTTGCTGCATTTGTGAATGTCCAATACAAGCGTTAAATACTGCTGTTATATTCTGCTTTTAAAAAAGCACCCATTTTGTCCTAGATACTACAGTACATTTGGGGCCTTTGCTTCATTTCTGACAGTCCAATACAAGCGTTACATACAGATGTTATATAATGGTTTAAAAAAAAACACCCATTTTGTGCAAGACACTTCATTTGGGGCATTTGCTTCATTTCTGACAGTCCAATACAAGCGTTAAATACTGCTGTTATATTCTGCTTTTAAAAAAGCACCCATTTTGTCCTAGATACTACATTTGGGGCCTTTGATGCATTTGTGACAGTCCAATACAAGCGTTAAATACTGCTTTTATATTTTGGTTTAAAAAAACCTCCCATTTTGTGCAAGACACTACATTTGGGGCCTTTGCTTCATTTCTGACAGTCCAATACAAGCGTTAAATACTGATGTTGTATAATGGTTTTAAAAAAACACCCATTTTGTCCTAGATACTAGATTTAGGGCCTTTGCTGCATTTGTGAATGTCCAATACAAGCGTTTAATACATCTGTTATATTCTGGTTTTAAAAAACACCCATTTTGTCCTAGATACTACATTTGGGGCCTCTGCTGCGTTTATGACAGTCTAATACAAGCGTTAAATACTGCTGTTATATTTTGGTTTAAAAAAAACACCCATTTTAGGCAAGACACTACATTTGGGGCCTTTGCTACATTTCTGACAATACAATGCAAGCGATAAATACTGCTGTTATATTCTAGATTTAAAAGAACACCCATTTTGTCCTAGATACTACATTTGATGCCTTTGCTATATTTGTGAAAGTCCAATAAAAGCGTTAAATTCCGCTAATATATTCTGGTTTTATAAAATACCCATTTTGTCCTAGATGCTACATTTGTGGCCTTTGCTGCATTTGTGACAGTCCAATATAAGCGTTAAATACCGCTGTTATATTTTGGTTTTAAAAAAAACACCCATTTTGTCCTAGATACTACATTTGGGGCCTTTGCTGCATTTGTGAATGTCCAATACAAGCGTTAAATACCGCTGTTATATTCTGGTTTTAAAAAAACACCCATTTTGTCCTAGATTCTACATTTTGGGCCTTTGATGAATTTGTGACAGTCCAATACAAGCGTTAAATACTGCTTTTATATTCTGGTTTAAAAAAAACACCCATTTTGTCCTAGATACTACATTTGGGGCCTTTGCTGCATTTGTGAAAGTCCAATACAAGAAATAAATACCGCTGTTAGTTTCTGGTTTAAAAAAAACACAAATTTTTTCGTAAATACTACATTTGCGGCATTTGCTGGATTTGTGACAGTCCAATACAAGCATCAAATACTGCTGTAATATTTTGGTTTTAAAAAAACACCCATTTTACACAAGACACTACATTTGGGGTCTTTGCTGCATTTGTGAAAGTCTAATACAATCGTTTAATACCGCTGTTATATTCAGTTTTTTTTTTTTAAAACACCCATTTTGTCCTAGATACTACATTTGGGGCCTTTGCTGCATTTGTGACAGTCCTATACAAGCGTTAAATACTGCTTTTATATTCTGGTATTATTAAAAAACCATTTTGTTCTACACACTACATTTGGGTTCTTTGCTGCATTTGTGACAGTCCTATACAAGCGTTAAATACTGCTGTTATATAATGGTTTTAAAAACACACCCATTTTGTCCTAGATACTACATTTGGGGCCTTTGCGGCATTTGTAAAAGTCCATTACAAGCGTTAAAATACTGCTGTTATATTCTGGTTTTAAAAAAACACCCATTTTGTCCTACATACTACATTTAGTGCCTTTGCTGCATTTGTGACAGTCCAATACAATCGATAATTACCAATGTTATATTCTGGTTTTAAAAAAACACCTATTTTGTCCTAGATACTACATTTGGGGCCTTTGCTGCATTTGTGACAGTCCAAAACAAGCGTTAAATACTGCTTTTATATTTTGGTTTTAAAAAAAACCACCCATTTTTTTGCAAGACACTACATTTGGGGCCTTTGCTGCATTTCTGACAGTCCCATACAAGCGTTGAATAATGCTATTATATTTTGTTTTTATAAAAACACCCATTTTGTTCTGCATACTACATTTGGGTCCTTTGCTGCATTTGTGACAGTCTTATACAAGGGTTAAATACTGCTTTTATATATCGGTTTTAAAAACACACCCATTTTGTCCTAGATTCTACATTTGGGACCTTTGCTGGATTTGTGACAGTCCTATACAAGCGTTAAATACTGCTGTTATATTTTGGTTTTAAAAAAAACACCCATTTTGTGCAAGTCACTTCATTTGGGGCCTTTGCTGCATTTCTGACAGTACAATACAAACTATAAATACTGCTGTTATATTTTGTTTTTATTAAAACATCCATTTTGTTCTACATACTACATTTGGGGCCTCTGCTGTATTTGTGACAGTCCAATATTAGCGTTAAATACTGATGTTATATTCTGATTTGAATAAAACACACATTTTGTGCAAGACAGTACTTTTGGGGCCTTTGCTGCATTTGTGACAGTCAAATTCTATCGATAAATACAGCTTTTATATTCTGCTTTTAAAAAAGCACACATTTTGTCCTAGATACTACATTTGGGGTCTTTGCTGCATTTGTGAAAGTCCGATACAAGCTTTAAATACCACTGTTATATTCTGGTTTAAAAAAAAACACCCATTTTGTCCTAGATACTACATTTGGGGCCTTTGCTGCATTTGTGACAGTCCAATACAAGCGTTAACTACCGCTGTTATATTTTGGTTTAAAAAAACACCCATTTTGTGCAAGACACTACATTTTGGGCATTTGCTGCATTTCTGAAAGTTCAATACAAGCGTTAAATACTGCTTTTATATTCTGGTTTCATTAAAACACCCTTTTTGTTCTAAACACTACATTTGGGTCCTTTGCTGCATTTGTCACAGTCCAATACAAGCGTTAAATACCGCAGTTACATTCTGGATTTAAAAAAACACCCATTTTGTCCTAGATACTACATTTGGGGCCTTTGCAGCATTTGTGACAGACCAATACAAGCGTTTAATACATCTTTTATATTCTGGTTTAAAAAAAACACCAATTTTGTCCTACATACTATATTTGGGGCATATGCTGCATTTGTGACAGTCCAATACAAGCGTTAAATACTGCTGTTATATTTTGGTTTTAAAAAAACACCCATTTTGTCCTACATACTACATTTGGGGCCTTTGCTAAATTTATGAAATTCCAATACAAGCGTTAAATTCCGCTGTTTATAGTCTGGTTTTAAGAAAACACCCATTTTGTCCCACATACTACATTTGGGGCCTTTGCTGCATTTGTGACAGTGCAATACAAGCGTTAAATACCGCTGTTGTATTCTGGTTTTAAAAAAGCACCCATTTTGTCCTAGATACTACATTTGGGGCCTTTGCTGCAATTGTGACAGTCTAATACAAGAGATAAATACAGCTGTTATATTCTGGTTTAAAAAAAAAACTACATTTGGGGCCTTTGCTGCATTTGTGACAGTCCAATACAAGCGTTAAATACTGCTTTTATATTCTGGTTTTATTGAAACACCCATTTTGTTCTAAACACTACATTTGGGTCTTTTGCTGCATTTGTGACAGTCCTATACAAGCGTTAAACACCGCTGTCATATTCTGGTTTTAAAAAAACACCCATTTTGTCCTAGATACTACATTTGGGTCCTTTGCTGCATTTGAGACAGTCCAATACAAGCGTTAAATACTGCTGTTATATTTTGGTTTAATAAAACACAAATTTTGTGCAAGACACTACTTTTGGGGCCTTTACTGCATTTGTCACAGTCAAATAAAAGCGTTAAATACAGCTTTTATATTCTGCTTTCAAAAAAGCACCCATTTTGTCCTAGATACTACATTTGGGGTCTTTGCTGCATTTGTGAAAGTCCAATACAAGTTTTAAATACCGCTGTTATATTCCGGTTTAAAAAAAAAAACACCCATTTTGTCCTAGATACTACATTTGGGGCCTTTGCTGCATTTGTGACAGTCCAATACAAGCGTTAAATAGCGCTGTTATATTCTGGTTTTGAAAAAACATCCATTTTGTCCTACATACTATATTTGGGGTCTTTGCTGCATTTGTGACAGTCCAATAAAAGCATAAAATACTGCTTTTATATATCGGCTTTAAAAAACACCACCCATTTTGTGCCTAGACTCTACATTTGGGACCTTTGCTGAATTTGTGACAGTCCTATACAAGCGTTAAATACTGCTGTTATATTTGGTTTTAAAAAAAACACCCATTTTGTGCAAGTCACTTCATTTGGGGCCTTTGCTGCATTTCTGACAGTACAATACAAACTATAAATACTGCTGTTAAATTTTGTTTTTATTAAAACATCCATTTTGTTCTACATACTACATTTGGGGCCTCTGCTGTATTTGTGACAGTCCAATATTAGCGTTAAATACTGATGTTATATTCTGATTTGAATAAAACACACATTTTGTGCAAGACAGTACTTTTGGGGCCTTTGCTGCATTTGTGACAGTCAAATTCAATCGATAAATACAGCTTTTATATTCTGCTTTTAAAAAAGCACACATTTTGTCCTAGATACTACATTTGGGGTCTTTGCTGCATTTGTGAAAGTCCGATACAAGCTTTAAATACCGCTGTTATATTCCGGTTTTAAAAAAAAAACACCCATTTTGTCCTAGATACTACATTTGGGGTCTTTGCTGCATTTGTGACAGTCCAATACAAGCGTTAACTAGCGCTGTTATATTTTGGTTTAAAAAAACACCCATTTTGTGCAAGACACTACATTTTGGGCATTTGCTGCATTTCTGACAGTCCAATACAAGCATTAAATACTGCTTTTATATTCTGGTTTCATTAAAACACCCATTTTGTTCTAAACACTACTTTTGGGTCCTTTGCTGCATTTGTCACTGTCCAATACAAGCGTTAAATACCGCAGTTACATTCTGGATTTAAAAAAACACCCATTTTGTCCTAGATACTACATTTGTGGCCTTTGCAGCATTTGTGACAGACCAATACAAGCGTTTAATACATCTGTTATATTCTGGTTTAAAAAAAACACCAACTTTGTCCTACATACTATATTTGGGGCATATGCTGCATTTGTGACAGTCCAATACAAGTGTTAAATACTGCTGTTATATTTTGGTTTTAAAAAAACACCCATTTTGTCCTACATACTACATTTGGGGCCTTTGCTAAATGTATGAAATTCCAATACAAGCGTTAAATTCCGCTGTTTATAGTCTGGTTTTAAGAAAACACCCATTTTGTCCCACATACTACATTTCGGGCCTTTGCTGCATTTGTGACAGTCCAATACAAGCGTTAAATACTGCTTTTATATTCTGGTTTTATTGAAACACCCATTTTGTTCTAAACACTACATTTGGGTCTTTTGCTGCATTTGTGACAGTCCTATACAAGCGTTAAACACCGCTGTTATATTTTGGTTTTAAAAAAACACCCATTTTTTCCTAGATACTACATTTGGGGTCTTTGCTGCATTTGAGACAGTCCAATACAAGCGTTAAATACTGCTGTTATATTTTGGTTAAAAAAAACACCCATTTTGTGCAAGACACTACATTAGGGGCCTTTGCTGCATTTCTGACAGTCCAATACAAGCTTTAAATTCTGCTGTTATATTCTGGTTTAAAAAAAATATACCCATTTTGTGCAAGACACTACATTTGGAACCTTTGTTGCATTTGTGACAGTTAAATACAAGCGTTAAATATTGCTGTTATATTCTGCTTTTAAAAAAGCACCCATTTTGTCGTAGATACTACATTTGGGGCCTTTTCTGCATTTGTGACAGTCCAATACAATCGTTAAATAGCGCTGTTATATTCTGGTTTTGAAAAAACATCCATTTTGTCCTACATACTATATTTGGGGTCTTTGCTGCATTTGTGACAGTCCAATAAAAGCATAAAATACTGCTGTTATATTCTGGCTTAAAAAAAAAACGCCCATTTTGTGCATGACACTCCATTTGAGGCTTTTGCTGCATTTCTGACAATCCAATACAAGGTTTAAATACTGCTGTTATATTCTGGATTAAAAAAAAAAAACATTTTGCGCAAGACACTACATTTGGGGACTTTGCTGCATTTGTGACAGTCCAATATAAGCGTTAAATACTGCTGTTATATTCTGATTTGAATAAAACACAAATTTTGTGCAAGACACTACTTTTGGGGCCTTTACTGCATTTGTGACAGTCAAATAAAAGCGTTAAATACAGCTTTTATATTCTGCTTTTAAAAAAGCACCCATTTTGTCCTAGATACTACATTTGGGCTCTTTGCTGCATTTGTGACAGTCCAATACAAGCATTAAATAGCGCTGTTATATTCTGGTTTTGAAAAAACATCCATTTTGTCCTACATACTACATTTGGGGCCTTTGCTGCATTTGTGACAGTCCAATACAAGCATTAAATAGCGCTGTTATATTCTGGTTTTGAAAAAACATCCATTTTGTCCTACATACTATATTTGGGGTCTTTGCTGCATTTGTGACAGTCCAATAAAAGCATAAAATACTGCTGTTATATTCTGGCTTAAAAAAAACCCACCCATTTTGTGCATGACACTCCATTTGAGGCTTTTTGCTGCATTTCTGACAGTCCAATACAAGGTTTAAATACTGCTGTTATATTCTGGATTTAAAAAAAAAAAAACATTTTGTCCTACAAACTACATTTGGGGCCTTTGCTAAATTTATGAAATTCCAATACAAGCGTTAAATTCTGCTGTTATAGTCTGGTTTTAAAAAAACACCCATTTTGTCCCCCATACTACATTTGGGGCCTTTGCTGCATTTGTGACAGTCCAATATAAGCGTTAAATACCGCTTTTGTATTATGGTTTTAAAAAAACATCCATTTTGTCCTAGATACTACATTTGGGGACTTTGCTGCATTTGTGACAGTCTAATACAAGCGATAAATACAGCTGTTATATTCTGGTTTTAAAAAAACATCCATTTTGTCCTACATACTATATTTGGGGCCTTTGCTGCATTTGTGACAGTCCAATAAAAGCGTAAAATACTGCTATTATATTCTGGTTTTATTGAAACACCCATTTTGTTCTAAACACTACATTTGGGTCTTTTGCTGCATTTGTGACAGTCCTATACAAGCGTTAAATACCGCTGTTATATTCTGGTTTAAAAAAAAACTCCCATTTTGTCCTACATACTATATTTGGGGCATATGCTGCATTTGTGACAGTCTAATACAAGCGATAAATACAGCTGTTATATTCTGATTTTGAAAAAACATCCATTTTGTCCTAGATACTACATTTGGGGCCTTTGCTGCATTCTGATAGTCCAATACAAGGTTTAAATACTGCTGTTATATTCTGGTTTAAAAAAAAATACCCATTTTGTGCAAGACACTACATTTGGGGCCTTTGCTGCATTTGTGACAGTCAAATACAAGCGTTAAATATTGCTGTTATATTCTGCTTTTAAAAAAGCACCCATTTTGTCCTAGATACTACCTTTGGGGCCTTTGCTGCATTTGTGACAGTCCAATAATAGCGTTAAATACCGCTGTTATATTCTGGTTTTGAAAAAACATCCATTTTGTCCTACATACTATACTTGGGGTCTTTGCTGCATTTGTGACAGTCCAATAAATGCGTAAAATACTGCTGTTATATTCTGGCTTAAAAAAAAACCACCCATTTTGTGCATGACACTCAATTTGAGGCTTTTGCTCCATTTCTGACAGTCCAATACAAGGTTTAAATACTGCTGTTATATTCTGGATTTAAAAAAAAATAACCATTTTGCGCAAGACACTACATTTGGGGACTTTGCTGCATTTGTGACAGTCCTATACAAGCGTTAAATACTGCTGTTATATTCTGGTTTTAAAAAAACTTCCAAATTTGTCCTAGATACTACATTTGAGGCCTCTGCTGTATTTGTGACAGTCCAATACAAGCTTTAAATACTGCTGTTATATTCTGATTTGAATAAAACACACATTTTGTGCAAGACACTACATTTGGGGCATTTGCTGCATTTGTGACAGTCCAATACTAGCGTTAAATACCGCTGGTATATTCTGGTTTTAAAAAAAACACCCATTTTGTCCTACATACTATATTTGGGGCCTCTGCTGCAATTGTGACAGTCCAATGAAAGCGTAAAATACTGTTGTAATATTCTGGTTTTAAAAAAAAACACCCATTTTGTCCCAGATACTACATTTGGAGCCTTTGCTGCATTTGTGAATGTCCAATACAAGCGTTAAATACCGCTGTTATATTCTTTATTTAAAAAAAACACCCATTTTGTCCTAAATACTACATTTGGGGCCTTTGCTGCATTTGTGACAGTCTTATACAAGCGATAAATACTGCTGTTATATTCTGGTTTTTAAAAAAAACACCAATTTTGTCCTAGATACTACATTTGGGGCCTTTGCTGCATTTGTGACAGTCCTATACAAGCGTTAAATACTGCTTTTATATTCTGGTATTATTAAAACACCCATTTTATTTTACACACTAGATTTGGGTCCTTTGCTGCATTTGTGAAAGTCCTATACAAGCGTTAAATACTGCTGTTATATAATGGTTTTAAAAACAAACCCATTTTGTCCTAGATACTAAATTTGGGGCCTTTGCTGCATTTGGAAAAGTCCATTACACGCGTTAAATACCGCTGTTATATTCTGGTTTTGAAAAAAACACCCATTTTGTCCTAGATACTTCATTTGGGGCCTTTGCTGGATTTGTGACAGTCCTATACAAGCGTTAAATACCGCTGTAATATTTTGGTTTAAAAAAAACACCCATTTTGTGCAAGACACTACATTCGGGGCCTTTGCTTCATTTCTGACAGTCCAATACAAGCGTTAAATAATGCTGTTATATAATGGTTTTAAAAAAACACCCATTTTGTCCTAGATACTAGATTTAGAGCCTTTGCTGCATTTGTGAATGTCCAATACAAGCGTTAAATGCTGCTGTTATATTCTAGTTTTAAAAAGAAACAACCCATTTTGTCCTAGAAACGACATTTGGGGCCTTTGCTGCATTTGTTACAGTTTAATACAAGCGTTAAATTCCGCTGTTATAATCTGGTTTTAAAAAAACACCCATTTTGTCCCACATACTACATTTGGGGCCTTTGCTGCATTTGTGACAGTCCAATACAAGAGTTAAATACCGCTGTTGTATTCTGATTTAAAAAAAAACACCCATTTTGTCCTAGATACTACATTTAGGGCCTTTGCTGCATTTGTGACAGTCCAATACAAGCTTTAAATACCGCTGTTATATTCTGTTTTTTTTTTTAAAACACCCATTTTGTCCTAAAAACTACTTTTGGGGCCTTTGCTGCATTTGTGACAGTCCAATACAAGTGTTAAATACAGATTTTATATTCTGGGTTTATTTAAGCACCCATTTTGTTCTAAACACTACATTTGGGTCCTTTGCTGCATTTGTGACAGTCCTATGCAGGCGTTCAATACCGCTGTTATATTCTGGTTTTAAAAAAAACACCCATTTTGTCCTAGATACTACATTTCGGGCCGTTGCTGCATTTCTGACAGTCCAATACAAGCTTTATATACTGCTGTTATATTCTGGTTTTAAAAGAACACCCATTTTGTCCTAGATACTACATTTGGGGCCTTTGCTGCATTTGTGAAAGTCCAATACAATTGTTAAATAACGCTGTTATATTCTGGTTTTGAAAGAATACCCATTTTATCCTAGATACTACATTTGGGGCCTTTGATGCATTTGTGACAGTCCAATACAAGCGTTAAATACTGCTGTTATATTTTGGTTTAAAAAAACACCCATTTTGTGCAAAACACTAAATTTTTTGCATTTGCTGCATTTCTGGCGTTAAATACTGCTTTTTTATTCTGGTTTTATTAAAACACCCATTTATTTCTAAACACTACATTTGGGTCCTTTGCTGCATTTGTGACAATCCTATACAAGCGCTAAATACTGCTGTGATATTCTGCTTTTAAAAAAACAGCCATGTTGTCCTAGATACTACATTTGGTGCCTTTGCTGCAATTGTGAAAGTCCAATACAATTGTTAAATTCCGCTGTTATATTTTGGTTTAAAAAAAAAAAAAAACATTTTGTGCAAGACACTACATTTGGGGCCTTTTCTGCATTTGTGACAGTCCAATACTAGCGTTAAATACCGCTGTTATATTCTGGTTTTAAAAAAACATCCATTTTGTGCAAGACACTTCATTTGCGGCCTTTGCTACATTTCTGACAGTCCAACACAAGCTTTAAATACTGCTGTTATATTCTGGTTTTAAAAAAAATACCAATTTTGTGCAAGACACTACATTTAGGGCCTTTGCTTCATTTGTGACAGTCAAATACAAGCGTTAAATACTGCTGTTATATGCTGTTTTTAAAAAAGAACCCATTTTGTCCTAGATACTACATTTGGTGCCTTTGCTGCATTTGTGAAAGTCCAATACAATTGTTAAATACCGCTGTTATATTCTGGTTTTGAAAGAACACCCATTTTGTCCGAGATACTACATTTGCGGCCTTTGCTGCATTTGTGACAGTCCAATACAAGCGTTAAATACTGCTGTTATATTTTGGTTTTAAAAAAACACCCATTTTGTCCTACATACTACATTTGGGGCCTTTGCTAAATGTATGAAATTCCAATACAAGCGTTAAATTCCACTGTTTATAGTCTGGTTTTAAGAAAACACCCATTTTGTCCCACATACTACATTTCGGGCCTTTGCTGCATTTGTGACAGTCCAATACAAGCGTTAAATACCGCTGTTGTATTCTGGTTTTAAAAAAGCACCCATTTTGTCCTAGATACTACATTTGGGGCCTTTGCTGCATTTGTGACAGTCCAATACAAGCATTAAATACTGCTTTTATATTCTGGTTTTATTGAAACACCCATTTAGTTCTAAACACTACATTTGGGTCTTTTGCTGCATTTGTGACAGTCCTATACAAGCGTTAAACACCGCTGTTATATTTTGGTTTTAAAAAAACACCCATTTTGTCCTAGATACTACATTTGGGGCCTTTGCTGCATTTGAGACAGTCCAATACAAGCGTTAAATACTGCTGTTATATTTTGGTTAAAAAAAACACCCATTTTGTGCAAGACACTACATTAGGGGCCTTTGCTGCATTTCTGACAGTCCAATACAAGCTTTAAATTCTGCTGTTATATTCTGGTTTAAAAAAAATATACCCATTTTGTGCAAGACACTACTTTTGGAACCTTTGCTGCATTTGTGACAGTTAAATACAAGCGTTAAATATTGCTGTTATATTCTGCTTTTAAAAAAGCACCCATTTTGTCCTAGATACTACATTTGGGGCCTTTGCTGCATTTGTGACAGTCCAATACAATCGTTAAATAGCGCTGTTATATTCTGGTTTTGAAAAAACATCCATTTTGTCCTACATACTATATTTGGTGCCTTTGTTGCATTTGTGACAGTCCAATACAAGCGTGAAATATCGCTGTCATATTTTGGTTTTAATAAAACACCCATTTTGTGCAAGAGACTACATTTTTGGCATTTGCTATATTTCTGACAGTCCAATTCAAACGTTAAATACTGCTTTTATATTCTGATTTTATTAAAACACCCATTTTGTTCTAAACACTACATTTGGGTCCTTTGCTGCATTTGTGACAGTCCGATAAAAGCGTAAAATACTGCTGTTATATTCTGGTTTAAAAAAAAAAACACCCATTTTGTGCAAGACACTCCATTGGAGGCTTTTGCTGCAGGAAGTCGCAGCGGGTGGCTGCGCGTTCTATGTACAAAGACAGTGCTGTTTCGTAATTGTAGCTTTCTGGGTTTGCCTTGCAACCCTTTTTGGCTCACTCAGGGATCCGTAGCTTCTTCTCCTCAGCTGTTTCTTGTCCAGCACTTCTAACCTCCTTATATTCCCCTCTCTCACTTCTCTGGTTGCCAGATATAGAGCTTCCTGCCTGGACTTCTATACTGACCCACTGGAGCTGTGTAGCTGTGTTCCCTGGTTGTTGTTCCAGAACGTTACCCTCCGGATCCCTGTTGGGCCTTGGTGGTCTGCTGTTGTCGCCCACCTGGGATTATATGTTTGTCTGTATTGTCTGTCCTCTCCTTGGTGTTTTCCTCTTAGTGTCAGTGGTGCGGACTAGTGATCCCACTGACCCATTCACTACATAGGGCTCATCTTAGGGAAAGCCAGGGTTTAGGCACGTGATTGGCGTACGGGTGAGGAACCCGTCTAGGGACGTCAGGGCAGTCAGGTGCCAGCCGCAAGGTAAGTCAGGGGTCACCACCTTTCCCTCTCCCTTGGACAGGGCCTTCCCATGTCCCTCCCTTTTCATGACGCCGGTCATTACATACATTTGGATCTTTTGCTGCATTTCTGACTGTCCAATACAAGGTTTAAATAATGCTGTTATATTCTGGTTTAAAAAAATACCCATTTTGTGCAAGACACTACATTTGGGGCCTTTGCTGCATTTGTGACATTCCAATACAAACGTTAAATACTGCTATTAAATTCAGGTTTTTAAAAAAAAACTTCCTTTTTGTCCTAGATACTACATTTGGGGCCTTTGCTGCATTTGTGACATTCCAATACAAGCGTTAAATACCGTTGTTATATTCTGGTTTTAATAAAACACCCATTTTGTTCAAGACACTACATTTGGGGCCTTTGATGCATTTGTGACAGTCCAATACCAGCGTTAAATACTACTCTTATATTCTGATTTTAAATAAACACCTATTTTGTGGAAGACACTACATTTGGCGCCTTTGCTACATTTCTGATAGTCCAATAGAAGCTTTAAATACCGCTGTTATATTCTGGTTTTAATAAAACACCCATTTTGTGCAAGACACTACATTTGGGGCCTTTGCTGCATTTGAGACAGTCCTACAAGCGTTACATATTGCTGTTATATTCTGATTTAAAAAAACACCCATTTTGTGCAAGACACTACATTTGGGGCCTTTGCTGCATTTGCGACAGCTTAATACAAGCGTTAAATACCTCTGTTATAATCTGGTTTTAAAAAACACCCATTTTGTGCAAGACATAAAATTTGGGACCTTTGATGCATTTGTGACAGTTCAATACAAGCGTTAAATACCGCTGTTATATTCTGGTTTTAATAAAACACCCATTTTGTTCAAGACACTACATTTGGGGCCTTTGATGCATTTGTGACAGTCCAATACCAGCGTTAAATACTACTCTTATATTCTGATTTTAAATAAACACCTATTTTGTGAAAGACACTACATTTGGCTCCTTTGTTACATTTCTGACAGTCCAATAGAAGCATTAAATTCTGCTGTTATATTCTGGTTTTAAGAAAAGCACCCATTTTGTCCTAGATACTTCATTTGGGGCCTTTGCTGCATTTGTGACAGTCCTACAAGCGTTAAATATTGCTGTTATATTCTGATTTAAAAAAACACCCATTTTGTGCAAGACACTACATTTGGGGCCTTTGCTGCATTTGCGACAGCTTAATACAAGCGTTAAATACCTCTGTTATAATCTGGTTTTAAAAAACACCCATTTTGTGCAAGACATAAAATTTGGGACCTTTGATGCATTTGTGACAGTTCAATACAAGCGTTAAATACCGCTGTTATATTCTGGTTTTAATAAAACACCCATTTTGTTCAAGACACTACATTTGGGGCCTGTGATGCATTTGTGACAGTCCAATACTAGCGTTAAATACTACGCTTATATTCAGATTTTAAATAAACACCTATTTTGTGAAAGACACTACATTTGGCTCCTTTGTTACATTTCTGACAGTCCAATAGAAGCATTAAATTCTGCTGTTATATTCTGGTTTTAAGAAAAGCACCCATTTTGTCCTAGATACTTCATTTGGGGCCTTTGCTGCATTTGTGACAGTCCTACAAGCGTTAAATATTGCTGTTATATTCTGATTTAAAAAAACACCCATTTTGTGCAAGACACTACATTTAGGGCCTTTGCTGCATTTGCGACAGTTTAATACAAGCGTTAAATACCTCTGTTATAATCTGGTTTTAAAAAACACCAATTTTGTGCAAGACATTAAATTCAGGACCTTTGCTGCATTTGTGACAATCCAATACAAGCGTTAAATACTGCTGTTATAATATTTTTCTCTTTTTTTTTAACACAATTTTGTGCAAGACACTACATTTGGCACCTTTGCTGCATTTGTGACAGTGTAATACAAGCTTTAAATACTGCTGTTATATTTTGGTTTTGAGAAAAACTTCCATTTTGTCCTAGATACTACATTTGGGGCCTTTGCTGCATTTATGACAGTCCAATACAAGCGTTAAATACCGCTGTTATATTCTGGTTTTAATAAAACACCCATTTTGTGCAAGACACTACATTTGGGGCCTTTGATGCATTTGTGACAGTCCAATACAAGCGTTAAATTCTGCTGTTATATTCCGATTGAAAAAAAACACCCATTTTTTAGAAGACACTACATTTGGGTCCGTTGCTGCATTTGTGACAGTCCAATACAAGCGTTAAATACAGCATTTATTTACTGGATTTAAAAAAAACACCCCATTTTGTGCAAGACACTACATTTGGCGCCTTTACTGCATTTCTGACAGTCCAATAGAAGCTTAAAATACTGCTGTTATATTCTGGATTAAAAAAAAACACCCATTTTGTCCTAGATACTACATTTGGGGCCTTTGCTGCATTAGTGACAGTCCTATACAAGCGTTAAATATTGCTGTTATATTCTGGTTTTAAAAATACACCAATTTTGTGCAAGACACTACATTTGGGGCCTATGCTGCATTTGTGAGAGTCCAATACAAGCTTTAAATACTGCCGTTATATTCTGGTTTTAAAAAAACACTCATTTTGTGCAAGACACTACATTTGGTGCCTTTGCTGCATTTGCAACAGTTTAATACAAGCGTTAAATACCTCTGTTATATTCTGGTTTTAAAAAACACCCTTTTTGTGCAAGACATTAAATTCGGGATCTTTGCTGCATTTGTGACAGTCCAATTCAAGCATTAAATACTGCTGTTATATTCTTTTTCTTCTTTTTTTAAACACCAATTTTGCGCAAGACACCACATTTGGCACCTTTGCTGCATTTGTGACAGTCCAATACAAGCTTTAAATACACTGCGTGCAGAATTATTAGGCAAATGAGTATTTTGACCACATCATCCTCTTTATGCATGTTGTCTTACTCCAAGCTGTATATGCTCGAAAGCCTACTACCAATTAAGCATATTAGGTGATGTGCATCTCTGTAATGAGAAGGGGTGTGGTCTAATGACATCAACACCCTATATTAGGTGTGCATAATTATTAGGCAACTTCCTTTCCTTTGGCAAAATGGGTCAAAAGAAGGACTTTACAGGCTCAGAAAAGTCAAAAATAGTGAGATATCTCTTGCAGAGGGATGCAGCACTCTTAAAATTGCAAAGCTTCTGAAGCGTGATCATCGAACAATCAAGCGTTTCATTCAAAATAGTCAACAGGGTCGCAAGAAGCGTGTGGAAAAACCAAGGCGCAAAATAACTGCCCATGAACTGAGAAAAGTCAAGCGTGCAGCTGCCAAGATGCCACTTGCCACCAGTTTGGCCATATTTCAGGGCTGCAACATCACTGGAGTGCCCAAAAGCACAAGGTGTGCAATACTCAGAGACATGGCCAAGGTAAGAAAGGTTGAAAGACGACCACCACTGAACAAGACACACAAGCTGAAACGTCAAGACTGGGCCAAGAAATATCTCAAGACTGATTTTTCTAAGGTTTTATGGACTGATGAAATGAGAGAAAGTCTTGATGGGCCAGATGGATGGGCCCGTGGCTGGATTGGTAAAGGGCAGAGAGCTCCAGTCCGACTCAGACGCCAGCAAGGTAGAGGTGGAGTACTGGTTTGGGCTGGTATCATCAAAGATGAGCTTGTGGGGCCTTTTCGGGTTGAGGATGGAGTCAAGCTCAACTCCCAGTCCTACTGCCAGTTTCTGGAAGACACCTTCTTCAAGCAGTGGTACAGGAAGAAGTCTGCATCCTTCAAGAAAAACATGATTTTCATGCAGGACAATGCTCCATCACACGCGTCCAAGTACTCCACAGCGTGGCTGGCAAGAAAGGGTATAAAAGAAGAAAATCTAATGACATGGCCTCCTTGTTCACCTGATCTGAACCCCATTGAGAACCTGTGGTCCATCATCAAATGTGAGATTTACAAGGAGGGAAAACAGTACACCTCTCTGAACAGTGTCTGGGAGGCTGTGGTTGCTGCTGCACGCAATGTTGATGGTGAACAGATCAAAACACTGACAGAATCCATGGATGGCAGGCTTTTGAGTGTCCTTGCAAAGAAAGGTGGCTATATTGGTCACTGATTTGTTTTTGTTTTGTTTTTGAATGTCAGAAATGTAAATTTGTGAATGTTGAGATGTTATATTGGTTTCACTGATAAAAATAAATAATTGAAATGGGTATATATTTGTTTTTTGTTAAGTTGCCTAATAATTATGCACAGTAATAGTCACCTGCACACACAGATATCCCCCTAAAATAGCTAAAACTAAAAACAAACTAAAAAAACTACCAAAAAAAATATTCAGCTTTGATATTAATTTTTTGGGTTCATTGAGAACATTGAGAACATGGTTGTTGTTCAATAATAAAATTAATCCTCAAAAATACAACTTGCCTAATAATTCTGCACTCCCTGTAATGCTGTTATATTCAGTTTTTAAAAAATCACCCATTTTGTCCTAGATACCACATTTGTGGTCTTTGCTGCATTTGTGACAGTCCAATACAAGCCTTAAATACTGCTGTTATATTTTGGTTTTAATAAAAAAAACATTTTGTGCAATGCACTACATTTGGGGCCTTTGCTGCATTTCTGACAGTCCAATACAAGCTTTATATACCGCTTTTATATTCTGGCTTAAAGAAAACATCCATTTTGTCCTACATACTACATTTGTGGCCTTTGCTGCATTTCTGACAGTCCAACACAAGCTTTAAATACTGCTGTTATATTCTGGTTTTAAAAAAAATACCAATTTTGTGCAAGACATTACATTTAGGGCCTTTGCTTCATTTATGACAGTCAAATACAAGCGTTAAATACTGCTGTTATATGCTGTTTTTAAAAAAGAACCCATTTTGTCCTAGATACTACATTTGGGGCCTTTGCTGCATTTGTGAAAGTCCAATACAATTGTTAAATACCGCTGTTATATTCTGGTTTTGAAAGAACACCCATTTTGTCCTAGATACTACATTTGGGGCCTTTTTTTGCATTTGTGACAGTCCAATACAAGCGTTAAATATCGCTGTCATATTTTGGTTTTAATAAAACACCCATTTTGTGCAAGACACTGAATTTTTGCCATTTGCTGCATTTCTGGCAGTCCAATACAAGCGTTAAATACTGCTGTTATATTCTGATTTAAAAAAAACACCCATTTTGTGCAAGACACTATATTTTTGGCATTTGCTATATTTCTGACAGTCCAATTCAAGCGTTAAATACTGCTTTTATATTCTGGTTTTATTAAAACACCCATTTTGTTCTAAACACTACATTTGGGTCCTTTGCTGCATTTGTGACAGTCCTATACACGCGTTAAATACTGCTGTTATATTCTGCTTTTAAAAAAGCACCCATTTTGTCCTGGATACTACATTTGGGGCCTTTACTGCATTTGTGACAGTCCAATACAAGCGCTAAATACAGCTGTTATATTCTGGTTTTGAAAAAACATGCATTGTGTCCTACATACTATATTTGTGGCCTTTGCTGCATTTGTGACAGTCCGATAAAATCGTAAAATACTGCTGTTATATTCTGGTTTAAAAAAAACACCCATTTTGTGCAAGACACTCCATTTTAGGCTTTTGCTGCATTTCTGACAGTCCAAAACAAGGTTTAAATACTGCTGTTATATTCAGGTTTTTAAAAAAATAACCATTTTGTGCAAGACACTACATTTGGGGACTTTGCTGCATTTGTGACAGTCCAATACAAGCATTAAATACTGCTGTTATATTATGGTTTTAAAAAAACTTCCATTTTGTCCTAGATACTACATTTGGGGCCTCTGCTGTATTTTTGATAGTCCAATACAAGCGTTAAATACTGCTGTTATATTCTGATTTAAAAAAAAAAAAAAACATTTTGTGCAAGACACTACATTTGGGGCCTTTGCTGCTTTTGTGACAGTCCAATACTAGCCTTAAATACCGATGTTATATTCTGGTTTTAAAAAAAACACCCATTTTGTCCTACATTCTATATTCGGGGCCTCTGCTGCAAATGTGACAGTCCAATAAAAGCTCAAAATACTGCTGTTATATTCTGGTTTTAAAAAAAACACCAATTTTGTGCAAGACACTACATTTGCTGTTCAATCATTTTATTCAGGCTGAAAATGTAACAACATGTGCCAGTACAATGTGGGAAACACATCATAAATAATATCAGTAATAGGGTTACATAATCTGAACATAGGTGATCTCACACTTATAAAACCCACGACATAGAGTATTTCCTGAAGCCTATGCATAAACATGAAACCAAGACATACGGGGCAGACAAACACAGACAACACATATACAACACATAGGGATAAAGACAAACTACAAGGTATCTTCCATAAAAGCAAACAACATCATTCTGAAATAACCAGAGATGAACTGGTCCGGTCCAGCCATTCAGAGAACCCCTGGGACCCCTTGAACAGGAGCCATGTCATCCACACTTTCAAATATTTCTGGTCTAGTCCGGCATCATCTGCAATCAATTCCTCCATTCTACGCATATTCTCGAACGTCTCTAACCATTCTGTCATCTTCGGGACGTCCTGTGACTTCCAATGTCTAGGCAACACCATACGAGCCGCCTGCATAAAAAATCTCAGGAGGCCCTTTTTAGCTACCTTAACGGAACCGGCAAACATTGACAGCAAAGCTTCCTCCGGAGTCCAAACAGATGTCGAACCCGACATACTGTTGTGCAACTCATTTAGGGCCGACCAGAAGGGGACAATTTTCTTACACTGCCACCAAATATGGGACATTGTACCCACCTCCTCCAAACATCTCCAACACAGGTCAGAGCACTCCGGGAAAAAGGAACGCAAAATAGCGGGGGTCCTGTACCACCTAGAAAGGACCTTAAAGTTATTTTCTTGCACCCCACAGCATATGGAGGACTTGTGAGACAACACAAATGATGTCTCCCATTGATCCTTAGAGAATACTTTTCCAAGTTCACTCTCCCAAGCCCGAACATAAGGCAAGGAAGAGGCAGGTCCAGCATTCTCCTGCAGCAGCCCATACACCAGAGACACCAAATGCGTAGGTGGAGACGATTGTAAACATACTGCCTCAAAGGGGGTCAGATCCCTAGCAAGAGCTTCCAATGGTCCTAAGGATAGTATGTAATTCCTCAACCCACTATACAGAATCCACGCCCCTCTATTCCCACACCCCGGCAAGTCATCTAAAGTATGGATAAAGGTTCCCGAGATCAGTTGACGTACTCTAATCCCTTCCTCTTTGCGAAAACCCAATAATTCTCTCCTACCCTTACTCAACGGAAAAGCTGGATTATCAAAAATTGGTGTCATAGGGCTCGGAAAGGATGAGCAACCAAGCACAGCCGCACACCTGTCCCAAACTTGCAGCACCCCAGCCGTAATAATCGGGAGTTCACCACTACGCAAATTTTTAGGTACCCAAAGAAGATTTTGAGGGGGGACTTCTATCTCACTTCTCTCAAGCCGTTGTGAAACCAGTCTAATATGTATGCAAGGATTGCCGCTCTATGCTATAGCTTAATATCAGGGACTCCAACTCCACCTCTATCCTTAGGTCTGAAGAGGAACCTGATCCCCAGCCTAGGTGCAGTCCCAGCCCATATGAAATCTAGAAACATGAATCTCATAGTTTTGAAGAACACCCATGGTAGAAGGATGGGGATAGTCCTAAGAACATAAAGAATCCTAGGAAGTACATTCATTTTTAACGCGTGTATTCTACCAAACCACGACAAGGGCAAGTGTTTCCAAACAGCGAGATCTTTTTTAATCTCCTCTATTAATGCAGAGAAATTCAGCTGGTATAAATTTTCTAAACGGGCAGGGATGGACACCCCCAGGTATGAGATGTAATCCGTCTTCTATTGAAACGGAAAAGCTTGTTTCAAGGCTTGCACAGTGGTGTGTGGAACCGTGACATTTAGTATCTCAGACTTGTGGAAGTTCACTTTGAAATTGCTCAAGTCTCCAAATATAGAGAACTCCTTTGTAATATTCGGTAAGCTAACCACCGGATCAGTACAGTATATCAGTAGATCATCCGCATATATTGCAATTTTAGACTCCAATGTTCCAAAACAGAGGCCTCTAATTGACGCATTGGCTCTCAGTGCCCTTGCCAGAAACTCCATGACCAGAATATATAGTAATGGCGATAACAGACACCCCTGGCGGGTCCCATTGTGGATCTCAAATGAGGAAGACATAGCGCCATTTACTCTCACCTGAGCTCGTGGCTTATTGTAAAGAGCCATTATCTTGAGTAGCATATTAGGGCCCAATCCAAACGCCATCAAGGTCTCTCTGAGGAAATCCCAATCGACAGAGGCAACCCGCCAGCCCTAGCCTTCGCAATATGTGCCAGAGATCTGAATGTATTATCCCTTGCCTCCTTACCGGGGACAAACCCCACTTGATCCGCAGAAACCAGGGAAGGAATATGAACCTTTAGCCTGTTTGCAAAAATTTTGGCGAAAATTTTAACATCTACATTGATTAAAGAAATTGGCCGGTAATTACAACAGGCCAAAGGGTCCTTTCCTGGTTTAGGGATGACACAGATGTGTGCCGTAACCGCCTGCGCCGGGAACACATCTCCATGGTCCATGGAATTGCACATAGCCTTCAAAGGCCCCAATACCTCTGCTAAAAACTTTTTATAAAAACGGGGTGTGAACCCATTAAGACACTACATTTGGATCTTTTGCTGCATTTCTGACTGTCCAATACAAGGTTTAAATACTGCTGTTATATTCTGGTTTAAAAAAATACCCATTTTGTGCAAGACACTACATTTGGGGCCTTTGCTGCATTTGTGACATTCCAATACAAATGTTAAATACTGCTATTATATTCAGTTTTTTTTTTTAAAACTTCCATTTTGTCCTAGATACTACATTTGGGGCCTTTGCTGCATTTGTGACAGTCCAATACAAGCGTTAAATACCGCTGTTATATTCTGGTTTTAATAAAACACCCATTTTGTTCAAGACACTACATTTGGGGCCTTTGATGCATTTGTGACAGTCCAATACCAGCGTTAAATACTACGCTTATATTCAGATTTTAAATAAACACCTATTTTGTGAAAGACACTACATTTGGCGCCTTTGTTACATTTCTGACAGTCCAATAGAAGCTTTAAATTCTGCTGTTATATTCTGGTTTTAAGAAAACACCCATTTTGTCCTAGATACACATGTACTTCATTTGGGGCCTTTGCTGCATTTGTGACAGTCCTACAAGCGTTAAATATTGCTGTTATATTCTGATTTAAAAAAAACACCCATTTTGTGCAAGACACTACATTTAGGGCCTTTGCTGCATTTGCGACAGTTTAATACAAGCGTTAAATACCTCTGTTTTAATCTGGTTTTAAAAAACACCAATTTTGTGCAAGACATTAAATTCGGGACCTTTGCTGCATTTGTGACAATCCAATACAAGCGTTAAATACTGCTGTTATAATATTTTTCTTTTTTTTTAAACACAATTTTGTGCAAGACACTACATTTGGCACCTTTGCTGCATTTGTGACAGTTTAATACAAGTTTTAAATACTGCTGTTATATTTTGGTTTTGAGAAAAACTTCCATTTTGTCCTAGATACTACATTTGGGGCCTTTGCTGCATTTATGACAGTCCAATACAAGCGTTTAATACTGCTGTTATATTCTGGTTTTAATAAAACACCTATTTTGTGCAAGACACTACATTTGGGGCCTTTGATGCATTTGTGACAGTCCAATACAAGCGTTAAATACTGCTGTTATATTCTGATTGAAAAAAAAACACCCATTTTGTGGAAGACACTACATTTGGGTCCGTTGCTGCATTTGTGACAGTGTAATACAAGCGTTAAATACAGCATTTATTTACTGGATTTAAAAAAACACCCGATTTTGTGCAAGAGACTACATTTGGCGCCTTTACTGCATTTCTGACAGTCCAATAGAAGCTTTAAATACTGCTGTTATTTTCTGGATTAAAAAAAACCACCCATTTTGTCCTAGATACTACATTTGGGGCCTTTGCTGCATTAGTGACAGTCCTATACAAGCGTTAAATATTGCTGTTATATTCTGGTTTTAAAAATACATCAATTTTGTGCAAGACACTACATTTGGGGCCTTTGCTGCATTTGTGAGAGTCCAATACAAGCTTTAAATACTGCCATTATATTCTGGTTTTAAAAAAACACTCATTTTGTGCAAGACACTACATTTGGGGCCTTTGCTGCATTTGCAACAGTTTAATACAAGCGTGAAATACCTCTGTTATATTCTGGTTTTAAAAAACACCCATTTTGTGCAAGACACTACAATTTGGACCTTTTCTGCATTTGTGACACTCCAATACAAGCGTTAAATACAGCATTTATTTACTGGATTTAAAAAAACACCCGATTTTGTGCAAGAGACTACATTTGGCGCCTTTACTGCATTTCTGACAGTCCAATAGAAGCTTTAAATACTGCTGTTATTTTCTGGATTAAAAAAAAACACCCATTTTGTCCTAGATACTACATTTGGGGCCTTTGCTGCATTAGTGACAGTCCTATACAAGCGTTAAATATTGCTGTTATATTCTGGTTTTAAAAATACATCAATTTTGTGCAAGACACTACATTTGGGGCCTTTGCTGCATTTGTGAGAGTCCAATACAAGCTTTAAATACTGCCATTATATTCTGGTTTTAAAAAAACACTCATTTTGTGCAAGACACTACATTTGGGGCCTTTGCTGCATTTGCAACAGTTTAATACAAGCGTGAAATACCTCTGTTATATTCTGGTTTTAAAAAACACCCATTTTGTGCAAGACACTACATTTTGGACCTTTTCTGCATTTGTGACAGTCCAATACAAGCGTTAAATACTGCTGTTATATACTGTTTTTAAAAAAACACCCATTTTGTCCTAGATACTATATTTGTGGCCTTTGCTGCATTTGTGACAGTCTAATACAAGCGTTAAATATTGCTGTTATATTCTGGTTTTAAAAATACACCCATTTTGTGCATGACACTATATTTGGGGCCTTTGCTGCATTTGTGACAGTCCAATACAACCAGTTAATACTGCTGTTAAATTGTTGGTTGACAAATTACCTTTCTTTGTGACAGTGAAGTAATTGTATAAAATTTGCCTGTCACACTATTGTGTGACCTCAAGACATTTTTTCTCTTTATGATACCGTCACTGCCTTACTATCAGTGAACTTAATTGTTGACTATTGGCTGTTACATTTTCGCCTGACATAAACCATCTGTTAGTTTGGTTGGTGAATACAAAGATTGAGTAGAGCGCCAAATAAGGGAAATGGCCCCTTTTGTGGTGCTACTCGTGTTGGTGGAGCTCCTGTTGCAGTGAAAGGACGTGGTCGATCTGTGCCAGCTACACGCACAAGTGAAACACCTTCCTCAAGTGCGAGTAGGCGACAGAAGCGTTATTTGGTAGTGCCGAATGCGGCTCTACGAATGGTGAGGCCAGAGCAAGTACAGGTAATAGTAGATTGGGTGGCTAACAGTGCCTCCAGTTCCTTCACATTGTCTCCCACCCAGTCCCTTGCTGAAAGATCAGAGTTGGGACCTGCAGCCCATGGCCATCAGTCTTTCACCTCACCCCCTTGCAAATCAGCCAAACAGTCTGAGCCACAAGTCATGGAGCAGTCTATTCTGCTTTTTGATGACTCTGCTAGCAGGGTTTCCTAGGGCCATCCACATAGCGCTGCCCCAGAAGTGAAAGAGATTGAGTGCACCGATGCCCAACCACTTATGTTTCAGGATGAGTGCATGGAAGGACCACTGCAGCACGTCTCGGATGATGACGAAACACAGGTGCCAACTGCTGTGGCTTTCTGCAGTGTGCAGACCGACAAGGAGGGTAGTGGTGAAGACTGGGTGGAAGATGATGTGGAGGACGATGAGGTTCTCGACCCCACATGGAATCAAGGTCATGCGAGTGACCTGTCTAGTTCGGAGGAAGAGGCGGTGGTCGCACAGAGCCACTAGCACAGCAGAAGAGGAAGCAGGTTGCAAAAGCGGAGCGGCTGTCCCCTAGACAGTATGCCTGCTGCTGCCCACCGCACCAAGGGAACGAGCACACCAAAGCCAGCTCCAAAGAGTTTTCTGGCGTGGAAGTTATTCAGACAATGTGCTGACGACAAGACACGAGTGGTTTGCACACTGTGCAATCAGAGCCGGAAGCGAGGCATAAACGTTTTCAACCTGAGCACAACCTGCATGACCAGGCATCTAAGTGCAAAGCACGAGCTGCAGTGGAGTAGACACCTCAAAAACCAAGAAAGGTCTCTGGCCCCTCCTGCTTCCTCTTCTGCTGCAATCTTGGCCTCTTCATCCCCCTCTGGAGTGGCAGTGGCACCTGCCACATCGCAAACATAGGATCTGCCAGCAACGACACCACCTGGGTCACCAAGCATCTCTACAATGTCCCATGGAAGCGTTCAGCTGTCTATCTCCCAAACACAAGAACGAGGAAGAGGAAGTACCCCCCTACACACCTGCGATCCCTGGCCCAGAATGCCAGCATTTTCTAAATTCTGGCCTTTGAAATGCTGTCATTCCGTCTGGTGGATACGGAGAGTTTTAAAGGCCTTATGGCGGTGGCTGTCCCACAGTACGTCGTTCCCAGGCGAGCCATCATTTCCCTGCACAACCAAGTTGGGGACAAATTAAGGTGTGCACTGCGCAACGCCATCTGTGGCAAGGTCCAC
The DNA here is from genome assembly GCF_905171765.1 of Bufo bufo. Taxonomy (NCBI): domain Eukaryota; kingdom Metazoa; phylum Chordata; class Amphibia; order Anura; family Bufonidae; genus Bufo; species Bufo bufo. The sequence continues at coordinate 201,460,098 of NC_053394.1, read as the reverse complement.
CTAACTACAGATACATGGACCAGTAAGCACGGTCAGGGACGTTATATCTCCATAACAGCACACTGGGTAAATGCAGTGGCGACTGGGCCTGAGGCGGATAGCATTTTGGTGCATGTCCTTCAACCACCGAGGATTGCAGGGCGTTTCTCTTTGCCTCCTGTTGCTTCCTTCTCCTACTCCTCTTCCTCATCCTCTAACACCTCCTCATCCGTCAACATAACACCTTCACCACCAATTTCAGCACAGCCAGGGGTAAACGACAGCAGGCAGTTTTAAAACTTATCTGTTTGGGGGACAAACCCCACACAGTGCAGGAGCTGTGGACGGGCATGAAACAACAGACCGATGAGCCTCAAGCCCGGCCTGGTGGTGTGCGAAAATCTCGTAGCAGCCCTAGGCCTAGCTGGTTTGACGCACATCCCTTGCTTGGCGCATGTGCTGAATTTGGTGGTGCAGAGGTTCCTGAAAAATTACCCCAATATGTCAGAGCTGTTGCACAAAGTGCGGACCATCTGTGCGCGCTTTCAGCGTTCTCACCCTGCTGCTGATCTTCTGTCAGCCCTGCAGCGTAACTTCAGCCTTCCCGCTCACCGCCTCATATGTGACGTTCCCACATGTGGAACTCCACCTTGCACATGCTGGCCAGACTGTGCGAGCAGCAGCAGGCGATAATGGAGTTTCAGCTGCAGCACGCATGGGTGAGTCGCTCTGCGATGCAGCACCACTTCACCACCAATGAGTGGGCCTCCATGCGAGACCTGTGTGCCTTGTTGTACTGTTTCGAGTACTCCACCAACATGGCCAGTGCCGATGACTCCATTCTCAGCATTAATATCCCACTTCTATGCCTCCTTGAAAAAACGCTTCGGGCGATGATGGAAGAGGATGTGGCACAGGAGGAGGAAGAAGAGGGATCATTTACAAGGGTTTCAGGCCAGTCATTCACAAGTGGCTCCGAGGGTGGGTTCCTGCACCAACATACGCCAGGTACACAATTGTCCGGCCAAGGCACAGTTCTGGAGCATGACGAGGTGGAGAAGGAGATGGAGGTGGAGGAACCATGTTTACAGCAGGGTGGCACCCAAACCAGCTGATGGCCATCACTGGTGCATGGCTGGGGGGATAGAGAGGACACAGACGATACACCTCCCAGCTTGTCATTGCCTCTGGGCAGCCTGGCATACAGGAGCGATTTCCTGCTGCAGTGTCTCCGCAACAACCGCGTTAATTCCGTCACTGGAGCATGATCGTAAGATGCGCAAGCACAAACACGCGCTGGTAGACGCGCTGCTGATGGCATTCCCACCTGACAGTTGGGGCACAGTGGAAGCACAAGGCGAAGGCAGAGGAGGAGGAAGGGAACGCCAACGCAGCTGGGGGACCGCCAGCACCTCAGAAGGCAGGGTTAGCATGGGTGAAATGTGGAAAATCTTTGTCAGCACACCACAACAACCAGCACCACCAGCTTATATGGAACATCTTAGCAAGAGGCAGCATTTCAGCAACATGGTGGAGCAGTATGTGTGCACACGCCTATAAGTACTGACTTTTGGGTCTGAGCTTGCCCTTTACGCCTTGGAGGTGCTGGCCTGCCCTGCAGCCAGTGTATTATCTGAACGTGTGTTTAGCACGGCAGGGGGCGTTATCACAGACAAGCGCAGCTGCCTGCCCACAGCCAATGTGGACAAGCTCAGATTCATTAAAATGAACCAGGCATGGATCCCATTGGACTTGTCCATACCTTGTGCAGAATAGACATGTATACTGGCCTTACCCAGCCATTGTTATACTCCAGCGCATTATTCTCATTATTGTATTTTTTATATTTCCCAATGTTTTGGGGCGTACCCTAATTTCAACAAAAAAATAAAAATAAAAACCAAAAACCAGTGTTGGCTACCTCCTCCACTGCCGCTTCCACCTTCACCGCTACGTCCACCGCCTCGTCAACCTCCTACTCTATATGGACCTCAACCTCCTAGATCAAGATTATTATTTTATTTTTTTTAAGTATTTTATGTTATTTTAAGTCATTTCACTTATTTTTCTGATACATTGTTGGGTGACATATCCCAAATTTTTGCCTGTTATATACTTCTGCAATACCTAGTGGAGAGGAAAATACATTTCACTAATTCGTCTGTTACATTTTTGGGTGGTATTCCCAATTTTTTGGCTGTGCTATACCCCTGCTCTACGTAGTGGACAGGTAAATACATTTTAGTAATTCGTCTGTTACATTGTCGGGTGAAATTCACCTATATTTGGCTGTGATATACCCCTGCTCTACATTGTGGACAGGGAAATACATTTCACTAATGTGTTAAATTGTTAGGTGAAATTCACAATTTTTCGGCTGTGATATACCCCTGCTATACCTAGTGGACAGGTAAATACATTTTAGTAATTCATCTGTTACATTGTCGGGTTAAATTCACAAATTTGTCTGTTACATTGTCAGGTGAAATTCACAAATTTTTGGCTGTGATACATCCCTGCTCTACCTAGTGGACAGGGAAATACATTTCACTAATGTGTTAAATTGTCAATTCTGTGGCTGTGAAAAACCCCTGCTCTACCTAGTGGACAGGGAAATGCACTTCACTAATTCGTCTGTTACATTGTTGGGTGACATTCACCAATTGTTGGCTGTGATATACCCCTGCTCTACCTAGTGGACAGGAAAATACATTTCACTAATTTGTCTGTTACATTGTCGCATGATATTCACCAATTTTTGGCTGTGATATACCCCTGCTCTACATATTGGACAGAGAAATACATTTCGCTAATTCGTCTGTTACATTGTCGGGTGAAATTCACCAATTATTGGCTGTGATATACCCCTGCTATATCTAGTGGACAGGGAAATGCACTTCACTAATTCGTCTGTTACATTGTTGGGTGACATTCACCAATTTTTGGCTGTGCTATACTCCTGCTCTACCTACAATTTTTTAGCTGTGATATACCCCTGCTTTACATTGTGGACAGGGAAATACATTTCACTAATGTGTTAAATTGTCAGGTGAAATTCCCAATTTTTTGGCTGTGATATACCCCTGTTCTACCTAGTGGACAGGTAAATACTCTTTAGTAATTCATCTGTTACATTGTCGGGTAGAATTCATCAATTTTTGGCTGTGATATACCCCTGCTCTACCTAGTGGACAGGTAAATACATTTTAGTAATTCATCTTTTACATTGTCGGGTGAAATTCACACATTTTTGGCTGTGATATACTCCTGCTCTACCTAGTGGACAGAAAAATACATTTCACTAATTTGTCTGTTACATTGTCAGGTGAAATTCACCAATATTTGGCTGTGATATACCCCTGCTCTACCTAGTGGACAGGGAAATACATTTAACTAATTTGTCTGTTACATTGTTGGGTGACATTCACCAATTTTTGGCTATGATACATCCCTGCTCTACCTAGTGGACAAGAAAATACATTTCACTTATTTGTCTGTTACATTTTTGGGTGGCATTCTCAATTTTTTGGCTGTGATATACCCCTGCTCTATATTGTGGAAAGGGAAATACATTTCACTAATGTGTTAAATTGTCCGGTGAAATTCACTATTTATTGGCTGTGATATACCCCTGCTCTACATAGCGGACAGGAAAATACATTTCACTAATTTGTCTGATACATTGTTGGGTGACATATCCCAAATGTTTGCCTGTGATATACTTCTGCAATACCTAGTGGACAGGAAAATACATTTCACTAATTCGTCTGTTACATTTTTGGGTGGCATTCCCAATTTTTTGGCTGTGATATACCCCTTCTCTACATCGTGGACAGGGAAATACATTTCACTAATGTGTTAAATTGTCAGGTGAAATTCACAATTTTTTGGCTGTGATATACCCCTGCTCTACCTAGCGGACAGGAAAATACATTTCACAAATTTGTCTAATACATTGTTGGGTGACATATCCCAAATTTTTGCCTTTGTTATACTTCTGTAATACATAGTGGACAGGAAAATACATTTCACTAATTTGTCTGTTACATTTTTGGGTGGCATTCCCAATTTTTTGGCTGTGATATACACCTGCTCTACCTAGTGGAC